>NC_061119.1:4463879-4479714 GCF_002878395.1 Capsicum annuum
ATATATATATATATATATATATATATATATATATATATATATATATAAACAAGTAATATGTATATTCAAAACTTACAAGCTGCCACTTGGTTGTTGAGGCAAATTCATAATGTAAACATCAAAAAGATCATTTTTATCATTTAATTTGTAATTTGGTTGATTGTCAATACCAATACCCTTCTTCTCATAGAATTTGCATGTCAAAAGGCATAAAGGTATAACCTCAGCCAACTTCTCAACTTCAGCAAGCACAATAGAATCATGACCAACAGATGACATTGAATTATATACATATATGCATCTATTGTTGAAAGAAAGTACAGCCAGAACCCAATGATGTTTGAACTTTATGTTGATAGGAATGAATATATGATCAGCTGTATGTCATGGCACGACAACATGCATGCGAAATCCACTGATGTACTCATTTAAATAGTATTTCTTTCCACAACATTAAGCGTTGGATCATCAATTGAATACATAGCTAACACAGTTCTTAATGTTCATGAAATTGCAGTCAACTATGCTATACTTATATGAGCTATTGGGTTCATACTTGAATTTCTTTCTCAAATAGTAAAGGCAAACATCAATTTGCTGCATCAAGAAACACAACATTTGTAAAAGCAACTTATCAAAATTAAACTTTGAATCTGTAAGACTATGTATGTATTTACTCATATACATATGTATCTGAACATATGATATACTGCATATGTATATAAGAAAATACATATTGTAGATAAATCGCTATAAGTAATTATAATATAACTATGTAACTCACCTCATCAGACCATGACTGTCCAGGAGTATCCATAACGTAGAACCAATTCTTGTCTTCAACTAATAGAATGCCAAAATTCATAACTGGTATCCTGAACTTGTTTTTCAGATAATGTTTCTTTTTGTTGCTTCTGTTAATTGATTAAACATAATACTTAATAAAAACATAATAGGTATATGAATAATATAATTAAGTTGTAAAGTAAATACTTCTTCGCATGATATTTGAGAAGGTCCACTGAAAGCCACGTCAAGAACTTATTGGTGACCTTAGTGTCTTCAATATCATAAATTGGATGAAATACAAATGAATGCTTCAGGTTGAATTTTTTTATCTGCATTTCTGTGCTCACTTTATAATTACAATAAAATAAAAAAAAATTAATATATAAAATAAAGAAGTTTGGTAAATACAAAAAAAAAAGAAGGTAAAAGTACAAACCTTCTGCTGAACCAAATTTCGTAGTGAATGGTGACTCTTTGAATTTAGATGGTCTCTTAATTCTTGGAACATTCACAAAAGTTTGTTCTTCATTTGCAGATGGATGTACAATTATGCTTCTTTCCAGATTCGCATATTTATTAAGGCTGGGTAGCAACTCATCAGGAATTGTTAGTTGGGAATCACGTAAATCTGGTTGAGCCTTCCTTTCTCCGGATACTGCTTCATGAGTGTGCACTTCTAAATTAATTTGTTCATTCAATTTTAATTTCTCACAATCATCCATTGATGTATTTTCAACTATTTCTGCAGCAGCTTCTGTATTCTGTGTAAAATATATAAGAATCTTGTAAAGTTGATACAATAAGAAAATAAACACAAATTATGCGCAAATGAAGCATACCTTTGGATCATCTTGAACTCTCAAATTTTGTTGTATGAAATCAAGATTGATACTTCTAAACACCTCATTTGAAAATGTGAATTGTGAATCTGATAATTGTGCTTCACCAACACTTTCATCAACAAGTTTTTTGTTCTGTTCAACATGTTGAAACATATTAGATAACATCAATATTTGTGAGGAATTAAAATACAATATAAATTTCTTCATCATACCGGTGAATCACAGACATCCCTTGCTTCATGCACACAGGTATCAATTTTTTATTTAATAAAAGAAATAATAAAACATTGAAAAAATAATATTCAGCTATATTAATATGCATCAGAAAAATAAAATTCAACAAATTTTCAAAACATCATTATCTGTATTATACAACTCCGTGAAGCTGGTGCTTTATTTTTCTGTGATGTCTTCAATAACATGTTCCTAGACATAAACAATGATCACATGTATAATTCATATATGTAAATATAAATTTCAATATTATTAAAAAATAATATGCATATAAATGAAAACAATTTACTTACCAATATGCCTTTAGGATTCGTATCAAAATGATGATGTAAAATTGGGGTGGCTTCATGGGGTGAAATATCCTTATCAGCTTCATCCAATTGTGGTTTGACAAATTCATTATCATTATCCTATTTATTTGCGTTAAAAAAAGGAAATACATATAAAAATCAAAATTAAAATAACATTTGATTAGGTTAGTACTACATATGTATATGTGAGTGCATATTAAAACAATAAATATGTTTGGTGCTGCATATGTATTTATTCAACTACATAATAAATATGTCTTAATTTTATTTAACAGATCAAAAATATTTAACACATTAAATGAACACAAGTTTACTTACCAATATGCCTTTAGGATTCTTATAAAAACCATCCACAATCATTGGAGTTGATTGATGTGGTGATGTATTATTATCACCTTCCTCCATTTGAGCCTTGTCACAATCTTTGTCTTTTTCTTGTTTTTTCACTTTGAAAAAAATATAAATACATAACATTAAAAGAAATCAAAACCAACAAGTAGGAAAGACTCTGCATATGTATATGTGATTATATAGATATACATCTGATAAATATATAAATACATATTTATTTATTCAAACATAAATACATACTAAATATGTATTTATACAAACATAAATACATACTAAATATGTATTTATTCAAACATAAATACATATGTTTTATATGTATATAACATATCAAATGTATTTAAAAATTATTCTTTATAAAATTAGAAATTTTGTACCTTAAACTCATTTATTGCATTCATTATCTGGTCACACCTTGTTGATACTAACTTCCGAATGTCATTAAACTCTTGGCGAACCTGATTTCAAAGAATTACAATCAGATATGAAAGACAAATATGCCAAAGTCATAAGCATAAATTACCACATCACGAAACTTTTCAAACACCTTCTTCGAAACAAAAGTATCTTCGCCTATGCGATTGAAAAAAGATATATCAGGCGACTGAACCGAAATGTCTTTCCTATTTGAAGGTACTGTTTCTTTTTCTTGAATCGCCTTAAAAATTGGTGTCTTCACAGCACGACTTGGAGGAGTACTTTTTGGTATATACTGATCTACACCTTTTGGTTGTTTCTTTAATTTTTTCTTGGCAGGTGAATTTGAAGAATCACCCTAATATTTATTTTTGCTGATTGAAAGCTTGTGTTTAAGTGGAGGATCCTGAAAATCATCATCAGAATCAACATAATCTTCTTTATGACTTCCACCTCTAGGTATAACCTTCTTAGTTATCTGAAAGGTTGAAATCTCCTTTCGTGTTGGCTCAATGTTCTTAAAAACAACCTACAACAGACATTATAGTCAATTAACCTCAGCAATAATGCAAATCAGTGACCAATTATATTTTGTAAATTAACATATATGAAAATAGTAAATGTATGTACAACATAATCAAACATCACAGAAAACAGAAGATTTTCAGGAAACTGACCTTGTCATTTGCATCATTAAACAAACTTTTCATAAGTGATTCATATCATGGGCGAATAACATTTGTCTTCCAATTTAAAAGACGTAAAATTTGAGAGTTCACCTTGAAAGCAACAGTACGAGGATATCAGAACAACACTCATACAATCAAATCTGAATAGCAAGTGGCATTCCATGGAGCATATAAAACTTTCCTGTGGGTTTCAACTTTTTATTCAAACTTTTAGCTAATTCTTCATATGCAACCGATCGCCAAGGATAGTCCCTGTAGCGATCACTCTCCACCAGATCAAAATGGAGCCGTGGAATAATGACAGTATCAACAGATGACAACAAAAATGTGTGAATAAAATACAAATTAGCAAACTTCAACGCATCTTCGTCATTCTTATTCCGCCATATTTTACCAGTAACAGCGGCAAATAATTTTCTTTTTTGAATATATCTGGCACCATCAAAATATTGATCAATACTTTTGTTTGGAAGGTCTTCATCAAACACAAAATCATGAATGTTTGAAAGACAATTCAAATAAGTAATGACAACAAATTTTCTAAGACTAAAATGCAGAGTTGTGCCCTTTACACGAATGACTATGTTACTTGTTGAACTTTTCTTAGTCTCAAGTGACATAATGCATCTCCCTAATTGCGCTTGCACCACACAATTCTTTTTTTTTTTTTAAATGAAAACATCAAACATACTATCATTACAAAATATCTTGTACTGATTCTTAGTTAACATTGACTTAATACGATCTTCAATGTCATTGATTGTATAACAACCGATATGTGGTGCAAATTTGAGCAATACTCTTGCCATGTATATTTGATCGCGCAACACCTATAAACACAAAAATACAATTATATGTCTAAAAAGGCCACATATATATTTACAGAAATACATCTTCAAAGTTGGATTACAACATAAAAACAAAAAAATAGCATATGTATTATATGAATACATCACTGGAACAAATTTAAGATAACTAACATCAAAATACATACATTGTGATCATATCAAAAAAATAAAAAAATAGTGATCATAAAATACAAATTTTACCAATAAGAAAATACAAAATACATATCTACCCAGTAAAAAATACATTTAATGTGATCCCTAAAATACAAAATACATATATATTCTATATATACATATATGGTCAAAAATACAAATTAACAACAAATGAAAAGTACTTATACAAATTATCTTATGAATACATATAAAAATACAAAACTTATCATTATCAAATACAATATGTTACATAATTCTTAAATACAAAAATACATATCTTAAATATCTTATACATAATAAATGAAAATCTAAAACGTATAAGTAACAAATTTCTTAAATTTTCTAAATAACATATCTGTAACATAACTTATATATTTCTTCACATTATAAAGTACAAATTTCATATCTTGACAGAAAGTCAAAATAAGTATACAACTTATCAAGTGTATATAAAAAATACATATATTAACATATATATTGTCCATATACTACAAAATTTTACAAATGCAACAATACCTCCTCAACTTTCTCTTCTTTAGATGAAGATTTATAACCAAAAGAACTGGACTTCCATTTTTTTTCGATTGAGATTTTTCATCTGACTTCCTCTTTTTCATCGATTTTTGTTTTTTTGTTGATTTGGGGGATAAAGATTCCCTCACTGATTTCCATTTCATTCTTTCAACAGAATTTTGCAGATCGTTTCGCTGCTTCGATCTCAATTCTTGTAAGATAACACCTCCCTTTGACTGAATATTAGAAGAAACCAAGTTGATATTTTCATCTTGGGTTAAACCAAAGCTAAAAGATGGTATTTCATCAAAATTCATAGATCGTATATCTCTAACTGAACTAGAACAATTTGCATGTTTTGTCATTATAGTGAAAAACAAAAAAAATTCAACACACGAAAATTAAACCAAAAAATAAAATTTCCAAATTCAAAACGCAGAATTATATGGAAAAATAATGACGAAAAAAAAGATGAAGTTATATGAAAAATATAACATGCATTAATTGTAACATCAACTTACCTTAATAGGTGGAAAGAAGGTTTGTCAATATTTGATGAGAGAAAATCGCGAATTTTGAAAAAAATAAATAAATAGCCAAAGAGTGATATTAGAGGGAATTGAAATTATTTTGAGTGGCGTGAAAGTAGGGTTATCAGAAGGTAAAGTGGCGTGAAAATAGTAAAGTGAAATATATGGGTGGAAGACGTGCGCCAGTTAATAAAAAAGGTAAAATATTGCTACTTTTGCTAGTAGTTGTAATTTTGAGAAACTATTGCTATTACTTGTAATTAATGTCTAAAGATTGCTAGTTTATGTAATTTTTCCTATAAAATACTCCCTTTGGTGCTCCGTCTTAATTTATGTGACATCATTTAATTTAACATAAAATATAGAAAAAAAAAAGACGTTTGAAATATGATTCGAAGTAAGTCTTAAATAGTTGTATGGGTGTAAATCATTTCATAAAATTAAATTCTTTCTAAAAATTAGAAAGGCGATATTCTTTTTGAGACGGACTAAAAGAAAAAAGTGTCACATAAATTAAAACGAAAAGAGTATGATATTTGAAAATAATAATGATTTCTTTTTTAAAAAAAGTATTTAAAGTTAGAATTATGTTTCAACATGTATTTGATTTGTGACAGTGTTAACTGTTAGCATTTGCTCAAACTCTACAGACATATTCACCAAAAATAATTTTGAAACTTAGTAATCTTAAATACTTATTTCATAAGACTAGCTTAATCGGACGTGCTTCGCATGTGTAACGTTTAATTATTTAAAATTAAATAATTTTTTCTATTGCAAAAATTTTTAATGATGTGTAACAAGTTCAAATCACTTTTCAAATATCATTCACACTTTAGTATAATAATATAAACATATATTTTAGTATAAGCACATATATATTTTACCATCAGAAGTTTCACGTCGTTGATGGATCATCACTTTTGCGTTTGACATACAATAACTCTTTCCCTTGTTGCCAGAGGCTAAAAGAGACGCATCAATTTAAACCATATTTGTGGTATGGTTATTTTTTTTTTATATATAAAATCTTTCCTTGATTTTAAAGTCAAATTTTTACAAAATCATTGATTACATTCTTATTACGGACTTAAAACTTTTTAAAATTTGGTACTTTTTAAATTTTTCTTATTCTAACGTGTTTATATTTATTTTTATATTTTAAAAATTTTCTTAAAATCAAATTTAGTTGATTTAGATTTCTTAAACTGATGAAAAAAAGTATTAGTTGTCATTAATTCTGATGACTCTAATAAGGAAAAGTTTTACCATTAATATATTTAATTAATTTGATATAGATTATAGATATAGTGATAGATTATAGAATTATAGATATAGAGTATAGACATAGATTTATATGTTTGTAGAACTTTTTTAAACTTATAATTTTATACATATAATAATATTTCTATAACTATTACATCTTCTCATTAAAAAGCTACAATTATGTCATTTTTTAAACATATTAATTTAAAAGCAATAACTTATATAATAAAACCAAAAAATTCCATCATGAGAGTTTGTATATGTTTTGATTTATTCAAATGGATATTAAAATCCCAAATAAGAAAAAAACTAATAAAATACAAATTAATTTTACGTCAGAAAGTTTTGTTATAAAGTATTTGGACAATTTTTTTTTTCCCTAGCATGATAATTTATTTGAATTTTTTTAGATCGATTTTAATTGGAGTACATGTTTGGAACTCCAAAAGAAAATGAACCCGTCCCTCTACCTTTCTCTACGACTTAAATATTTGGCTCTATTTATAATAGAGTTGAACTCGTGACGCGCATTCTATAGATCACGTGTACTGTCCCTAAAACCGAATCAAAAGCAAGTGCATAAATATCCAATTTGAGCACGATATGTAAAAGGTAAATAAAGTGTATACGTTTTTATAAGATTAGTTGTTTTACAATAAACTTTAAATTTACGGGAATGAAGTTACAAACTTGTATACGAACTCATTCCTCTACCCTTCTCTATGACTTAATATTTGGTTTTATTTATAGTAGAGTTGAACTCGTGACATGCATCCTACAAATCACGTGTACTATCCCTACGACCAACTCAAAAGAGATAGTAGACAACTAGCTGATTTGAAAACTGATGTTTAAGACCTAAATGAAGTGTATACGTTTTGGTGAGATTAGCTGTTTTAGAATGAACTTCAAATTTACGAAAATGAAGTTACAAACTTGTATACAAACTCATTCTTCTATCTTTCTCTACGACTTAAATATTTGATTTATTTATAGTAGAGTTGAACTTTTGACGTGCATCCTACAAATCACGTGTACCGTCCCTATGACCGACTTAAAAGAGATAATAGACAACTGGCTGATGTGGAAACTGATGTTTAAGACGTAAATGAAGTGTGTACGTTTTAGTAAGATTAGCTATTTTAGAATGAACTTCAAATTTACCAAAATGAAGTTACAAACTTGTATACTAACTCATCCCTCTATCTTTCTCTACGACTTAATATTTGATTTTATTTGTAATAGAGTTAGAACTAGTGATGTGCATCCTACAAACCACATTTACTGTCCCTACAACCGACTCAAAAGAGAAAGTAAATAAATAGTTGATTTGGAAACTGATGTTTTAGACGTAAATGAAGTGTATACGTTTTTGTAAGACTAGTTTTACCGCACGTGTCTCGCACGTGCAATCTTATTATTTAAATGAGTAAAATTAGACGATTTTGTATATTACAAAGATTTTTAATAAAGTACAAAAAGTCAAATCACTTATCCTTCACACTTTAATATTATAATGTAAATATAGCATATATTTTACTATAAGTACATATATATTTTACCACCAGAAGTTTCAAGTGGTTAATGGATTGGCAATTTTGTGTTTGTTATGCAGTATCTCTTTTCCTTGCTGCCACAGGCTAAGAAGGACACATCCATTTGAACCACATTTGTAGAACGATTATTTTTTATTTTTTCTATATTAATTTTTTTTCATTTAAAGCTACACCTTTAGAAAATCTTTGCTCAATTACTTAAAATTTTTAAAAATTTGGTACTACTTATATTTTTCTTATTCTAACGCTTTCATATTTATTTCTAGATTTTTTAAATATTCTTAAAATCAACTCTAGTTGATTTAGAATTCTTAAACAAGTGAAAAAAGTACCAGTTGTCATTAATTTTGATGGCTTCGAAAGGTTTTATTATAAATATTTAATTAATTTTCAACTCTTAAATATTAGGAAAATAGGAAAAAGACGATTTTATATAAAGCAATTACTTTTAATAAAGGACAAAAAGTTCGAACAATATTTCTAAGGCCCTTCACACTTTTAATATAATATAAATATAGATATAGATTAGCTGTTTTAAAAAGAACAACAAATTCACGAAAATAAAGTTACAAACTTGTATACGAATCCATCGGTCTACCTTTCTTTACAACTCAAATATTTGACTTTATTTATAGTAGAGTTAGAACTCATGACATACATTTCATAGATCACGTGTACCATCCCTACAACCGAATCAAAAGGGATAAGTGGACAAAGAGCCCATATGAGAACCGATATTTAAGACGTAAATGAAATGTATACGGTTTTTTTAATCTTAGTTGTTTTATTATAAACTTCAAATTTATCCTAATACTCCCTCTTACTCTCCGTCTTAATTTCTGTGACATCATTTAATTTGATACGGAGTTTTAAAAACAAAGACTTTTGAAGGTTGTGATTAAAAATAAATCTTAGATATTTATGTTGTTGTAAATCATCTCATTAAATTAAATTCTTTTTAAATATAAAAAGGTGATATTTTTTCTGAGATGGACTAAAAGAAAGATCGGAGGGAGTATGATATTTGAAAAAAATATTTTTTTTTGAAAAAAATTTAAGAGTTAAAGTTATGTTTGAATATATATTTGATTAGTGGCAGTTTTATCTATGCGTTCACGAAAACTGTTAGCATTTGCTCAAACTCTATATGGACATATTCACCAAAAATAATTTTGAATCTTGGTAATCTTAAATATTTCATAAGATTTATATGCTTAATTAAAAAAGGGAAACAGTGGTCCAAATCGGTACACGTATATGCCACGTAAGTACTAAGGTTGTAAAAATATGATTTTAATTAGTCTAGGGTGGTAATAGGACCCTCCTAAAGTTTGAGAGTGTCTCGGCAATGTCGTGTATAGTTTAGGATTGAAACAATGATTTTCGCATTAAAAAACAATATTTTATATAATAAAACCAAAAAAAATACATCATGAGAGTTTGTACATGTTTTGACTTATTCAAATAGATAATTAAAATCCCAAATAAGAAAAAAGTTAATAAATATAAATTAATTTTATGTCATAAAGTTTTGTAATAAAGCATTTGGAATTTATTTTTTCCCTATCATGATAACTCATTTGTATTTTTTTGGATGGATTATAATTGGCCTATACGTTTGGAACTCAAAAAGATAATGAGATCGTCCCTCTATCTTTCTTTACGATTTAAACATTTAGCTTTATTAGTAGTAGAGTTGAACTCGCGACATGCGTTCTACAGATCACGTGTATTGTCTCTACGACCGAATCAAAAGCAAGTGCATGAATAGCCGATTTGAGCACCGATATGTAAGACATAAATAAAATGTATACATTTTTATAAGATTAGTTATTTTAGAATAAACTTTCAATTTACGAAAATGAAGTTCCAAACTTATATACAAATTCATCCCTCTACCTTTCTCTACGACTTAAATATTTGGTTTTATTTATAATAGAGTTGAGCTCGTGACGTGCATCCTATAAATCACGTGTTCCGTCCCTAGGACCGACTCAAAAGAGATAGTAGACAACTAGATGATTTGGAAACTGATGTTTAAGACGTAAATGAAGTGTATACGTTTTGGTAAAATTAGCTGTTTTAGAATGGACTTCAAATTTACCAAAATGAAGTTACAAACTTGTATGCGAACTCATCCCTCTAGGTTTCTCTACGACTTAAATATTTGGCTTTATTTGTAATGGAGTTAGAACTCGTGATGTGCATCCTACAAATCAAGTGTACTGTCTCTATGACTGACTCAAAAGAGATAGATGACAAATAGTTGATTTGGAAACTAATGTTTTAGACGTAAATGAAGTGTATACGTTTTTGTAAGACTAGTTTTACCGCACGTGCGTTGCACGTATAATCTTTAATTATTTAAAATTAGACGATTTTGTCTATTACGAAGATTTTTAATAATGTACAAAAAGTTCAAATCACTTATCCTTCACACTTTAATATAATAATGTGTCACGACCCAAAAATGAGCTTGTCGTGGTGTACCTTGACAAGTAAGCCTATTAACCAAACTGATACATAAAGAGGAAAAGACAAAAATATTCCAAGGTAAGACTTCTAGAATGAAGCCGATCCATATAAATAATAAGAACTTATCCAAAATACCAATCATACCCGAAATCAGGTGTCAATAGTATAAGAATTACTAATACAATTCAAGAATTAAATACATCGGAAAAATAAACATAAAGGAATAATATCTATCTCCGAATACTAATAAAGACATAACTGCTATAGAAAGATAGAGGTGAACTTCGGATGCATGAATGTCCAACCGCTATCTTGGAAGCTCTTACAATCGCTCGAATCAAGCAAGTTGAGACGCATTCGAGCTAGGACCTGCACCGAAAGGGCGCAGTAGGCATGAGTACAGACCACTTGTACTCAGTAGGTATCATAGGTCGACCAAGCAAAGTAGTAAATAAAGCATACAAAATATACACTAAGGGCACCTCAGATGCAATCAGAAAATGTCTCACAACGGTAGCCCACACCGCTTGCACTAACAGTTCTAATATATATAACATATATTACAACAACACATCAAGATATAGAACACAAGTATACATTGTGTCACATATAAATAGAACGAGGAAGAATACGTACATACAAGATCATCAAATACAAGTAAAGGAAGGTAAGACAAATACATAGATGACAAGTCAATAAGGCAATCCAACACAACATAAACACAATAAAGTAAGTGCAATGCATATGATGATGATGATAATGATGATGCACGAGGTTATTGCACAACCTCCAAAATTATCGCACAATCCCCATATACACCTATGGAGCTAAAACTTCCTGACATAGGAACCATGGGGGGTTCGTCAACACGTATACAATCCACACATCTCATATCTCCTTTCTAGCATATCCCTCGGAAAGGGTTTTATAAAGTGTTACAATATATCCTCCCCGACACATCCCTCGGGGAGGGTTTTAAAAAGGTGTTGCCAGTGTTTATCAGATGTTGCCACGGTGGTATCAATGTTTCATGAATGAGTATGATATAAGGACGTAATTCTCTCAACCAATCACAATGAGTATTTTCACAATCAACTATAGTGATATATTTTCACAACCACATGAGCCAATATCCACTTATTATTTCAGTTTCATCCACGAATTTTCATATGTCTCATATGCCAATAAAGTATGAATATAATCAAAATACACCAATGGTACCATATTAAGAATCTTAACAACACAATACAATTATTCACATATATTCAAGTCTATCAATATCCCTTAGGACCCCACACAGTTACACATATCATATAATAACTCAATTTTGACAATTACATCACATGTAGGCCCCCACACGGGCACAACACACAAATAGCCATTTTTCATGATTAGTTCCCACCCTTAACATGTATTTTGTATCATCATTTACTTCCTAACACAGTCTGAAAGAGTTAAGCCATAACCTACCTCAAAAGCCAAAATTGGTCCGCTACACTTCGAACCCACAATCTTACTTTCCACGAATGATCCTAAACTTCTCTAAAAACATCAAATATAAAATTTACGTAAAAACAAAATCAACGACACCATTATTGACTACTTTTAGTTCGGGTCAAAACGGATCCCCAGAATGAGTTTTCAAAAAAGAAGGGCAAAATCAGAACTTTACTTTAAAAACATGTTCCCCATATTTTTAGGAATCTACAGCTGAAAACCCAAGTCAAATCGAATAAAAAACGAGGTTCAAATTGAAGAAAATCATTTTTGAGTTTTACCAGGTAAAATCTTTGAAATCCGAGTTAAAATCAAGAATCAAAGTTGTCTTGAAGGTTAAATTGATGAAAAACTAGTAATTATAAGATAAAAATATTATTTAAGTGAAAAAAAGTGAAATTGAGGTTTAAAATCAAGCCCTAAGATTTTTGAGGTTTTTGAGAAATTAATCAAGAAATTATTAAGAGTGAATTCTTACCTTAAATTCGTAATAAAATCAAGAAATATATGTTAATCTAGCTTTCAAGCTCCCACAAGCTTCACTTTTAAGCTCTCACACTATTTTAGGGTTTAACTCTCAAGAGAAAGGTGAAAGAATGAGCAAAAATCGGATAAAAGGGGCTATTTATACTGTACCTGGGTTACCAGACATTTAACACATATAACTCATTCCTCAATGCTGATTTACCCTTTATGTATCCGGTTGCACCAGCAACCTGGTGCACCAGATATTTTTAATTCGAAGCGGACTTTGACGGGGTGCCTGAAATTCGATCGGAGCTCGATATACGCAAACAAACTATATAAGCACACTAAATTCGATGCTCCATATTCAATGGCGATATTAGAATTTTGAAAAAACATCGTTTTTACATAGTCACCCCCAAAACCCAAAATCATAATTTTTCAAATCAAGGGTCGAAATGAGATTTAAAAGCCGCAAAATTACACCAAATATGTCACCACCCTAAAATCGACGTTCTGGATCTACTGGCGAAGTCGAATTTTCCATTCTAGGTTATTTTGATCAAATGTGGGTTCCACCCCCATATTTTAATTTTTTAACTTTTCGATCAATAAATCTAAATGAGCTCGGTGCACCGGGACTTGAACCAAAGATCTACCTAGCCTAAAATCGATATTCCGGAGCTTCTGGTGCAGTTTGTTTGAATATCCATCGCACGGATCAAAAGATATCCCCATAAGTCTAAAATAAGGCTCTCGAAGCCATAAAAAATCACAATATTGCATAAATGGTACCAAAATGCATAAAAAACCTTGTCAATAATTCCCACCCCCCAGAAATACCATAATACATCTACAGAGGGGTAAAATAGTCAAATCACATAAAATTCACAAATTTCACATATTTCACCAAATTTTTAGATTGTTACATAGTGTAAACATAACATATATTTTATTGTGAGCACATATATATTTTACCACCAGAAGTTTCAAGTGGTTAATGGGTCGTTACTTTTACGTTTGTTATGCAGTGTCTTTTTTTCTTGCTGCCAGAGGCTAAGAGGGACACGTAGATTTGAATCACATTTGTAGTACGGTTATCTTTTATTTTTTCTATATTAACAATCTTTTTTTATTTAAAGTTAAACATTTAGAAAATCTTTGATCAATTACTTACAACTTTTAAGGTATTACTTATACTTTTCTTATTCTAACGCTTTCATATTTATTTCTAGAGTTTTCAAATCTTCTTAAAATCTACTTTAGTTGACTTAAAATTCTTAAAAAAGTGAAAAAAATATTAGTTGTCATTAATTTTGATGACAGTGAAATGAAAACAACGAAAAGATAATTTTACCTAAAGTAGTTACTTTTAATAAAGGGTAAAAAGTTCAAATATGTTATAAATGTATTTACATTATAGTGAATGTCTATCAAGATCTAATAAGATCTAGTTGATATCTATCAGGATTTGATGTATTTGTCTTTTAGTATGAAACTAGGGGCAAATTCCCCCTATAAATAGAAGGGCTTCCTTCATTGTAAATCATCTTTCAAGAGAAATAAGAATTACTCTCTCTATTCTCTCTCTACTCTTCTTCTTTGTTCTTTATTGTTTTATAACATGTTATCAACACGGTGCTCCAACAAATTGAGGAATTGGCCAAAAACGCCAACCATTGCCTTACAGGTTGTACGATTTCAAGAGGTTTGTGTTATTATGAGATTATTTTGTAAATTTAATATGTTTCAAAATTATACACTGTCTTTCTGAATCCATTTAAACGAATGAAAAACATATGTTGATATATATATGATTACTTGTTTGTCCCGCTGCCGGTACTGCTTAAGATTTGTTTTAACATAAATAGAGTGGTGGCAACGGGCATAGTGTTCGTCATGAATAATTTATTGCCTTGTGACTTGTTAATTATTGATGTACATTATAGAGTGATAATGCTAAGAGGAGTTGTGGTGACAGTAAAAACATTCCTATAAAGTGTATAATGGGGTAGGTCTTTACTTTGTCGCAAGAATTTCCAGTAAAGGCTTATTGACATTTGCATTCTATTGATCATAAGTTAAAGATTATTTGAATAACAAATTAAGGACATGACATAATAATAAGTGCGGTGACAAACCTTATGGCCTTCACGTGACTTTTGATTTTGTGATTGGCTAAAAATAATAGATTTCTTTTTCTAGTAAGTTAAGAGAAGAATTATTAACCCATTATGATTTTGATAATGATGCCTGATAGTAAGCTAATATTTTGGCAAGTTAATTTCAAGCTTTAAAGTTTCATGCATGGTTAAATTTGTGTAATTGTATAATCTCATTATTGTATGGTTGGTTTCAAACATTGGATTAGAGTCCCGATGCATCATGATAATAAAATATTGGGTTCAAGTCCCAACGATTTATGCCTAAGACGCCTTTATATGTATTAGACATTGAGTTTGAATCTCAATGCACCATATTGATGATATTATGATGGCTAAGGCAAAATAATGGGTATTTTGTGAAACGTGTCCCATTAAATATGCTTCATTCCTTGAATTGAATGTGATAACAATAAATCATATGTATGCCTCAATTTTCTTTTGTAGTAGCTATCATAATTTGATACGCTTAAGGCATGATTATATTCCATTCCTGGGAAATGATAAGCTTATTAATGCAAACGTGCACTTGATTGTGATGGTATCACAACTCACCTCCGAATGAGGCAGAATAACTGAGAAGAGTTATTTCGAAATCTACTTCTAAAGAAGTAAATCTGAAATTTACTAAGGAAAAAAGTACATGTCATGGTAAACTTGGAGTTTACTAGAATAAAAGTTCATAAATTGATATGAACGATTGTGACATCTTGAAGATGTGCATATTGAATATTAGACAT
>NC_061119.1:4479814-4530011 GCF_002878395.1 Capsicum annuum
GAGTTGTGATACCATCACAACTCACCTCCGAATGAGGCAGAATAACTGAGAAGAGTTATTTCGAAATCTACTTCTAAAGAAGTAAATCTGAAATTTACTAAGGAAAAAAGTACATGTCATGGTAAACTTGGAGTTTACTAGAATAAAAGTTCATAAATTGATATGAACGATTGTGACATCTTGAAGATGTGCATATTGAATATTAGACATGTGAAGAATTAGAAGATTCTTCGAGAATTGTTTGTGTCACTTGTTCTCATGATAAGTTGGTTGGACCAACTAATTTTAGGATTGGATCCCTTAAAATCTGAAAAGTATAAAAGGTAAATATGGGTTCATTCACCTATCATGTGATATGTTGAAAAGATGCATCAATAAGATGATCACATGTATATTCATGGTCAATCTACAGTTTGACATTTATAAAGTTGCTTGCTCAATAAAATTGAGTTAAGCATGACTTTCAAATTGTGTAATCAATATAATTCATCTTGATGATGATGGTTTAACATTGAATGCCTTCGATAAATATGAAAACCATTGTTAATGAGAATAAAACTTAATGTATTGGTCTGAAATATGATATATTGCAATAACATTTGTATGCATTAGACCAATAAATTATGATTATTTCTTCCCTCTTATTGGTTCAAGGTTGGAAATCAATTATTCCATCTAATAATTTTGATGTGCGGTATACGATTGATAAATATACCATAATACACAAAGATGGATTCCTCAAAGAAGTAGAGGATGTATGTTAGTTTTCCTAACATAATGGGGAGATTATAAGCGCTATGAAATATGTTAGAAATTATCACCCATATCCTCACCCAAAAGATAATTCAAGTCAAATACTGAAAGCATCTCATATTAAGCTCAAGTGCTCTTATTTTGTGTTGCTAAAGGACAAAGTCTATGCATGCGTGAAGCGTGGTAGACTAATCGGTTCCAAATGAAATAGTCCTTGAAAAATAAGGAGCAAATAATCTTAATAAGAAGGCAATGATCTCTTGAAGAGCCTACGACATAACATTTCATGAAACCTTATGAGAGGTTCATGTACCTGAAAATAATGAAGTGATGAGATCTCAAAATGTTATGTTGCATTGTGAACCGATACAAAATGATATATCATCAATATCTTTAACACAATTTTGGCGCTATATTGTGAAAGATTACAAGGATCTGAATTCTACGTTTATCTAAGCATGATGACGTAGAAACATTTGTCAAGTGACATGAAAGGATGCATTTTGATAAGAGTAAAACTTATTTAATTTGCAGTCTGTCACACCTCTTTTTTAACTCCAAAAAAAAATTGATTTTAAGTTTCGAAAGGGTTTTTATTATTTAAGTGACAAAATAAAGATAATTTGTTTCGAAAAGAATTATTTACATTCAAAACTCAAAGTCACCACTTGGCATAAATCGGGTGTGCCAAGTCACCTTTGGAAATCCTTTTTAAAAATGGTTTGACTCTAAAACTAATCTGCGAACAGAGATTTAGGCTAAGGAATTCTGTTGACCGAAAGGAAGGTGTTAGGCACCCCTCGATCCCGTGGATTGACCACGGTCTCTAGGTGGATCATATCGGTTAATTTTGGACACTAAGGATGTATAAACCGCCCAAAGCATGCCAAAACAATCAATCAAGCAAATAACAAAAAAACAATCCAAAATTTAATGTCCAGTCCAAATATATAGTCCAAAAATAGAAAAATATAAAAATATAAATCCTATTTCTAAGCTAATCGTAGACTATGCTCTACCCTACGCCTCGGTCCTTTGTCACGAACGTCCTCCGGGTATAAAATACTTCGGGGCATTTTTCGACGAATAAACACAAATACCTCGGGGCATTTCCCAGCCAAATGATACATTTGATCCACAAACCATAAAACAAAGCCATTCAACACATGTTTTCAATATTCAACATTTCACAAGTTCTAAATTTGCCTATCCATTTCAATATGTCAAAACTCTATCACGTTCCGATGACATTCAATCTTATTTAAACGAGACAACAATAAACCAAAAGAAAATCTAAATTCACCCTTTTTATCAATTTTTCAATTCCCGCCCCCAATCCATTCTTAACCACATGATTAATTCTCAAGCAGAAAACATCATTTCACGAAATGATCCATACTCAAGGGAACTAACCACGATTCAAAACAAGCGAATGTTCACCACCAACACAGATCAAGCAACATATAACTCTCAATTCGATGCATTTGAATATAATAAATAACAGAAGGAAGGGATAGAATTGGACCTTAATTTGAAGATTTCAAAATTTAGTATTAACCGGGTGAAGAGACAAAACCTGCAATTGGACCTCGGATTGAACCTAAATCGACTAACCCATCTCAACTCAAAATCTTTCCAACTCGGGGCTGAGTAACGCACGCAAACAGGGAGACCAAGCCCGATTCTGATGATCCCACCTAACCTCGAGCTAGAGATCGTGAGAATAAGAGAAATCTGAGGTGGATTCTAACAGATTTGTGACAACTTTGATGTTTTCTGGCGATTGTGTCTCCAGAATAGTAACCAGACGCGAACAAGCAACCCAATCGATGAACAGTAACCTATTGCCGGGGCAAAATTTTGCCAAAAAGGTAAAAAAAAAATGAACGGATCTCAAAAAATCTCCCTCTAGTTTTCAACTATCTTTCTCAATTTCAAACCCCTCTCTCCCGCACGCACGGTGGAGTGTGCAAATATGGTGTATCGATGGATGTGGAAGAATCTGTGTGTGTGCCTATTTTGTGTGTCAATTCTCCATTTTTAGGTGAAGGTGTATTATGAGATTTTTCGCGTGTAAGTGTTGAGTCTGTGAGTATGTGTGTGTATAGAATTATGTGGGGAAGATGATGATGGTGAGTGGAATTTTTGGTGTCCTCGTTTCTCCAGGTGAGGTTCTGTGTAGTCTCCCTATATATATGTTGTGGGTATTCCTTTAAGGAGAAGGAAAAACGTGACCAAGAATGGGGGTTGGGTAGGTGGTTGGGATAAAGTTTGTTAGGATAAGGTTAGGGATTTATTGAATTTTTGTTATTTTTTTATTTTTGTGGGTTATAATCATATGGGTGAGGGCACGCAGTAAGAAAGTGGTAAAGATAAATAACTTGGGTCTTCGGGAGGGAAAAAATTAGGTGTCTAGATCATGCCCCCTTTGAATGTAAACTTGAAGTGTTTTCAGACAAAGAAGTAGACAACGCGACTAAATTTTGACCCGACTATTATTCAAAGAAAGAAATAGAAGGAAGAAGGGCAACCGGGTCTTTGGCATCCTACCTACCCAAGTTATGGAGGAATCTAGTGATGGTGTCTCAAAGGATTGGAAGGAAATGGACTATACTGAGTTGGAAAGTCGAGTGAGGTTCCATCGAGGTTCTGTTCCGCGGCTCTGTCATTACATCAAAATGAAAATTACAAGTTAAAACATAAATGAAATTACAAAATCCTATCTATACAGCTTCTGTTGGACTCCTGACTTAAGTTTCATCACCCTATTCTTCAGGCGGGCTCCTAACCTGCAATTTCATCACTTTTTGCTTGGTCTTCAATTGCTTCACGTTGTTGCTTAACTTTCCATTTATTCGCCTTGTGCTTTGGGCAGGCTCCTGACTTGCCATTTCATCACCCTATTCTTTAGGCGGGCTTCTGTCTTGCAATTTCATCACCCTGTTTTTCAGGCGGGCTCCTGACTTGCAATTTCATCACCCTGTTCTTCAGGCGGGCTCCTGACTTGCTATTTCATCAATCTATTAACTTTTAAATTTTCACCTTGTTGCTTGACTTTCAACTCTTCACCATGTTTCTTGACTTTTCATTTATTCTCCCTGCTCTTCAGGCGGACTCCTGAAATCACATCAAAACTAAAAAGAAAATTATCCTAAACAAAGATTATTATAAAGAGGTTTCATTTGCCAGAAAAGTGAAGTTCCAACACAAGAATTAAATTTTGCCCCAGTTTATCATCAAAGGACTTTTACGAAAGTCACATCATTATAGGAATCGAGGAGAATGACTCGACTATAAGGTACGTCTGATAGGAATCAAAGGAATTGACTCAACTAAAAGGTACGTCTTCTAGGGGTCAAGGAGAATGACTCGACTAAAAGGTACATCTTATAGGAATCAAGAGAGATGACTCAACTAAAAGGTACGTCTTACTAGGAATCAAGGGAGATGACTCGACTAAAAGGTATGTCTTATAGGAATCAAAGGGAATGACTCGACTAAAAGGTACGTCTTCTAGGGGTCAAGGGGAATGACTCGCCTAGAAGGTACGTCTTCTAGGAGTGAAGGTTCAATTTAAGAAATGTATCACCGAGCAAATGAAAACTGAAATCCCTGGACAAGAAAGTATGTCTCCGAGTGATATAAGATGATGAATTTTTACCATGATTTAATTATCAAATCTGTGCAGTAACATTGCTTCCTGCATTTGTAAAAGTGAGAAATTACGGGCCTTGATGTTTAGGCTTTGAAGTCCTTGATTTAAAGGTAAGATGTGCTCCTGTTCATGCAAAGAAAGGTTGTGAGTTTAAAAATATGGTGGCTGGTTTGTGGCTTTGGCTTTCGTGGCAAACGCTCTTGCCGTAATCACATTTAACCTTGCTTCCAACCATTAGCCTGTGTCATTGACTTATTGCTTCATTGACCCCTTGGAACCTTGGTATTTCTCAGAGTGACTGAGACAAACACAGCATCTCTGCTTTGCCATGCTTCTCAGATAGACCCCTTGGAACCTTGGTATTTCATGAGTTCCCAGAGTTATTTGTTGACAAAACTTTCTGCTTACCTCATTTTGGCTCACAATCATGTCTCTTTCATATGTTGGCCTTGCTTTGTACAATCGAAGAAGTTGGTAGCCAGTTTTAAAATCTTTTCTCACTTGTTTTGACATAGACTTGACTCAAAGACCAGAGAAAAATGACAATGATTTTATTTGGATAACTGACTCAAGAAAAATAAAAATATAACTATAGAAAAAAAAGAAATGATAATGAACGTCCCCATTGAAAAAGATGAAACAAAAGTTTATTTGAAAATGACAGTCAACTCTAATGATTATGACATGCATATCGGATTAAACTGCCTGATCTTTCCATCCAAAAATCTCACAAATTGTTGTTGAGTTAGTTACCGTGAAAGTGAGTTACTTTATTGGGCCAATTGCATTTGGAGACCTCATTCGGCTAGTGTTACCTTGAAGGGTTTTTGCCAACAAGCCTCTCTTATTTCCTTTTATCACCTGACCATTGCCTTATAGCATCCGAGAGGGTTTTTTACCAGTAAGATTCCCTTATTTTTATTTCTTTCAACTCATAGTCGTATCACAGTGCCCGTAAAGGTTTTCGCCGATAAGACTCTCTCATTTTTATCTCTCTCAACTTACCATTATCTTACGGTGCCCATGGGGGTTTTCACCAATAAGATTCTCTCATTTTTATTTCTCTCTTGATTCTTTATGCCGAGGAAGATAAGTAGTATCCAAAATGTGTCATCACATCCATTACATGCTTAGCCTTAACATTCTCAAAGATTGATCTGAAGGTCTTTCTTTGGTTGTAACTTGACTTTTGGATAGAGTTAGAAAGAAAGGATGGCATGGGGCCTAAACGACACCTGAAGTGGGGTATGACTTACAACTTTTGGAATCGACTCAAATAATGAGGATTAAATCATGCCCCAGTTTTTTTTGACTGGCAATTCTAAACTGTTTATTTGGTTGGACCGATCCCAGAGTAGGAAAGCCTACGTATCTCACCCCCGAGAGAGGAGAATCAGGTCACGCGTAGTTCTGGCAGCTTATTCTTTTTTTTGCTTGATTTTGACTCGTTCTTTTTTTTTACTCTTTTTTTTTTATACCTTTTGACTCTATTTTTTCGCTTGACACCTTTCTTTTGAGCTTTGCTGACTCTATCTTGATTCCAAAAGAGGGGTATGAAAGAAAATAGGACTAAAGCTCAAATGGGGTAAACAAAGGATGACACGATCTTTGGATAGCGGAATGAAATGCCCTCATCATATCAATCCTTGAAAATGCAAGTACATATCATGCAATATGAAAGTGAGTGATGAAGATCATTTATGATATTTTATACAACACTAATTTTAACTGAGACTGTGCGTCGCTACTTCTTCTGTAAACTCCAACTTTGTTGTACATTCCTCATGCTTTTGTGGAGCTAATTTTTCTATTCCTTTTGATGTAGGATCACACATCTACTATTCGACCTAATTGAGACATGTCTTTCAAATGTTGACGAAGTTATTCTCACGATTCTCAAAATAATTGCCTTAATTTTCAAAGAAGGCCTCAACTTGATCACCAAATGCCCCAACACTCTATCTATTTTCTCAAACGCTCTTTTTTTCTATTTTTAACCCTCTGATTCAATGCTCATGCTTAAACCATATTTTAAGATCTGGCTGAAAATTTCACTAGCATGTCATATCACTAGAGTCAACATAAAATATACTATGTAAAGAAAACAAACAAACAACACATATTTAAAACATAAAGGAAAATGGGACACTTCATTTAGTTGAAACAAAAGATAGAAGGGTTTGAACATAAACAACAAAAGGACAAAACAAGATAGATCTCAAACTACAACCCTGAAATAATTTGAATAACAGAAAATAAAACAAAACAAACTACCAGACCTCTTCCTAGTAGGGAGAGGGGTGACTTCTCAATTGCTCAGTCTGACATCTTAGCCACTGGTTTGCATATCGGCATGACTAGATTTTCCATTACTGTCAATGTTCTGCACTATAATTTATCCATCTTGAATCATCTTCTCAATTTCTCTTTTCAAATCTCGACAATCTTCAATACTATGACCCTGAGCATCAGAATAATACGCACATCGTACATTAGGATCAAAATTTCTTGAACGCCGATTAAGAGTGCACCTAAGGAGAGGAGTGATCATTCCCTATTGTACCAATCTCTAAAATAAACTGGCATACAACTCTCTAATTAGTTTGAAACAATCTCTCGACTTCTGCCTCATCTCATCGTTTGGCTTGGATCGAAAATCAGGCTTAGAAGAGTTTTGGTATGTTTGTGGAGTTTGAGGACGACTCTGAGGAGTTGGTGTGTTCCATTGTGGGTAACATGGGGGTTGAACATGTGGCTGTGCATTATATACTGGATACGGAGGTGGAGGAGCAGAGTATAATGAATTTTGGGAGTGATTATGTGGAGCTTGGGCATGAACTTGGGTTTGAGCCTGAGAGTGACGACAACGGGGTCTTCTTGACCGTGCCCGCTGTCCAACTACAATAAAAGATGCATCTTCCTCATTCTTTATCTCTTCAACACTTTCTGAACCCTTTTAAATTGCCTAAGTTGTCGTTTTTAATGTTGCAAAACTCACAATGCGACCAGTCTTAATTCCCTCTTCTATCATCTCCCCTATTTTAAGGACCTCAATAAATGACTTTCCTAGTGCAGGTTACAAGTGTTGTTATTATGTTTCATCCTGCACTTGAATAAAAACCTCCATTATTTTGCTTTCTTTCATTGGCAGTTTTACTCTAGCAGCTTGTTCGCGCCATCTGATCGGATACTCCCCGAAACTCTCAGTATTCTTCTTTTTTATACTAATTAGGGATTTTTCGTCAGGGATCAACTCCACATTGTATTGAAATTGTTGCACAAATCCATTAGCTAGGTTATCCCAACTAATCCACTTGTCAAGGTCTTTGTCAACAAACCATTCCAAAGCTAGGCCTGAAAGACTCTCCCCAAAATAAGCCATGAGTAGTTCTTACTTCCCTCCAGCGCCCCTTAATTGGTTAGAATAGCACCTCAAATGTTCCACTGGTCCCCATGTCCATCATACTTCTCAAACTTTAGCATTTTAAAGCCAGGAGGAAGGTTGACATCTGGAAACAGGCATAAGTCCTTATATTAGACACTTTTGTAACCCCCAAGTCCTTGCAAGTTCTTCATATCCAGTTCTAAACTTCTCAATTTTTTGGTCATTTCCTCTTGTTCTTCTGTCATAACAGGCTTCTTAGTGTTAGGAGTAAATTCAGGCTGGTGAGTGTCACCGTAAATACCAGTCAACTTGAATGTAGGCTCGGAAGTGTAACGCTGATCACCAGTAATATTCAATGCAAGCTCTCTTGTAGAGTAGGGAGGCACAACTTATGGATGAACATCAAAAGTAGGAGCTTTAGGTGGGGGTGGCGCTGCAAAAACATGAACAAAAGGTGGAGCCGCATATGTGGTAGTCTTGGATTGGGGAGTGAGGAAATGAACATTGGAAATGGTTGGATATTGTTGCCCCGGAGTCGATCCTGATGCATGTTGTGGCATATCAACAAAAATGGGAAATTGTGCATGTGACACGAGAGGCAAGCCAGAAAGATATTCCATATTATCAGTGGGAACTGGGGGAGGCGGCAACCCATTAGCCCAAGCTCGATGCATTTCTATTATTTGCTACCTTAACTTCGAAATCTCTTCATTAGATCCTAAATTCTTATTTCCCGAACTCCCTATCTGGTTAGTGATAACAAACTCGGTATCCTTGTTAGCCATAATGTTCTCTGTGACTTGGTGCAATATGGAGGACCAACCAAAATGCCACAAACCAACCACCTTAAACTAACTGAACAAGAGATAGCAAATGTGTCAGAGTTCAATACTTTCTCAAAATCTTTTTTTTTTCTTTTTGAAAAGATCACCGAACCCAAGAAGGGCGCCTACGCATCTCACATCTCGAAAGAGGAGAATCGGGTGTGTGTAGTTTGTGAATTTTGGCCACAAAATGATCGATCAACTCTCTTTCTCTTTCTCTTTTTTTTTTGAAACTTTGAGAAGAAAAGAAAATAATAAATTGTCAAAAGAATTGACAAAATCTTTTTTGCATTTTTCAAGTTAAAACTCCCTATACAAAATGAAACCTATGATTACCAAAGAATTGGGTTTTTGATTTTTAATATCATACGACAAAGAAACTTGAAATCATTAAAGGAAAATCTTTTTGTAGCTTTTAAAGATGTATATGACACCTACTCTAGATGAAGAGTGAAGAATTTTTTTTTTGAATTTTGTTAATAAGATCCCCGAACCAATAATAGGCTGCCTACATATCTCACATCCCGAAAGAAGAGAATCAAGGGTGCGTAGTTCATCTGAATAGGACAATTAACGATTAAATAACCGACTAAACCTTGACTTGAGAGACGCGACCACAAACAGAAGATGAAAAACAATAAAATCTTTTTTTGAATTTTCAATTTGACACTTCACATAAAAAATGACACTAATAGCTATGAAAGAAAATCCTTTTCGTATTTTCATTATATGAAATGTACAAAACTTCTGCCACCCTTTTTTTGAATTTTTCTTTTATAAAAACCTCCCAAAAAAAATCTTTTTGAAGTTTTCGGATTGTGAATGTTTGCTAAAGGAAACAAAAGGAAATCTTTTTGATATTTTTTTTTATTTTTAATTTTTGAAAAAATGAGTGTAAAAAGTAAAAAATCTTTTTTTTTGAATTTTTGAATCGTGGAAAACAAAAGCCATAAAGAACCTAAAAACTACGAAACTCTTTTTTTGATTCACTTTTTCTCCTTTTTCCATTTTTTTTAATTTTTCCATGCCTACACACCTTTATTTAATTCTAGCTCATGTTTTCCCCAAATCAGTCCGTCAAATGACCCTGTTACCCTAAAAAATGCAACAATTAGCACGTAGGGATGCTTTAGAGGAGAGTCTCCTACAAAGGACCAAGTGGACCCTTCTAGGTCTCAATATGATGCACATAAGCATGACCTAAAGGCTGACCTACGTCGGGGTTCACTAACAAGGCCGTTCGGGGGAGCATATGGTCGATAGTGGCTTTTTTGCTTTCCACCTACTCCATACATCCGACGGCTCCTTCTCCTAAAATAAGGGTGACTCAACTAGAGTTCGTGCGCACGACGTGCACTCCGGGACTTGTTGCAGAAAGAATTGACTCGGGTTATGCAAATGATACCAGATATAAAGTGGTAACACATAGGAGGAAAAACTATAAACACGTAGCAAGTAAACACTCAACGATGATAACAATAACACAAACCAAATATTTATACACCCATTATGTAAAACTAAGTTGATACAACTCTAAAAAATAAGCTCAAATTCTGAAAAAGATCCCCATCAGAGTCGCCAGAGCTGTCGCACCCCTTTTTTAACTCTAAAAAAAATTTGATTTTAAGTTTCGAAAGAGTTTTTACTATTAAAGTGACAAAATGAATATAATTTGTTTCGAAAAGGATTATTTACATTCAATACTCAGAGTCGCCACTTGGCATAGATCGGGTGTGCCAAGTCACCTTTGGAAATCCTTTTTAAAAACAGTTTGACTCTAAAACTGATCTGCGAACAGAGATTCCAGCTAAGGAATTTTGTTGACCGAGGGAAAGATGTTAGGCACCCCTCGATCCCGTGGATTGACCATGGTCTATTGGTGGAGCATATCGGTTAATTTTTGACACTAAGGATGTATAAACCACACAAAGCACGCAAAAACAATCTATCAAGCAAACAACAAAAAAACAATCCAAAATTTAATGTCCAGTCCAATTATACAGTTCAAAAATAGAAAAATGTAAAAATATAAATTCTATTTCTAAGCTAATCCTAGACTATGCTCTACCCGACGCCTCGGGCCTTCGTCACGAACGTCCTCCGGGTATAAAATACTTCGGGGCATTTCCCGGAGAATAAACACAAATACCTCGAGGCATTCCCCGACCAAATGATACATTTGATCCAAAAGCTATAAAACCAAGTCATTCAACACATGTTTTTAACATTTAACATTTCACGAGTTCTAAATTTGCCTACCCGAACCTACTATTTGCCTATCCATTTCAATATGTCAAAACTCTATCACGTTCCGATGACATTCAAGCTTATTTAAATGAGACAACAATAAACCAAAAGAAAATCTAAATTCACCCTTTTTATCAATTTTTTAATTCCTGCCCCTAATCCATTCTCAACCACATGATTAATTCTCAAGCAAAAAATATCATTTCACGAAATGATCTATACTCAAGGGAACTAACCACAATTCAAAACAAGCAAATGTTCACCACCAACACAGATCAAGCAACATATAACACTCAATTCGATGCATTCGAATATAATAAATAACAGAAGGAAGGGATAGAATTGGACCTTAATTCGAAGATTTCAAAATTTAGTATTAACCGGGTGAAGAGAAAAAACCCGTAATTGGACCTCGGATTGAACCTCAATCAACTAATCCATCTCAACTCGAAATCTGTCCAACTCGGGGCCGAGTAACGCACGTAAACAGGGAGACCAAGCCCGATTCTGATGAACCCACCTAACCTCGAGCTAGAGATCGTGAGAATAAGAAAAATCTGAGCTGGATTCTAACAGATTTGCGGTGACTTTGATATTTTCCAATGACTGTGTCGTCGGAACAGTACCCAGACGCGAACAAGAAAGCCAATCGATGAACAGTAACCCATCGCCGGTGTAAAATTTTGCCAATAAGATAAAAAAATGAACAAATCTCAAACCATCTCCCTCTAGTTTTCAACTATCTTTCTCGATTTTAAACCTCTCTCTCTCTCGCACACGGTAGAGTGTGCGGATATGGTGTATCGATGGATGTGGAAGAATCTGTATGTGTGCCTATTTTGTGTCAATTCTCTATTTTTAGGTGAAGGTGTATTATGAGATTTTTCGCGTGTAAGTGCTGAGTCTATGAGTATGTGTGTGTATAGAATTATGTGGAGAAGATGATGATGGTGAGTGGAATTTTTGGTGTCCTCTTTTCTCCAGGTGAGGTTCTGTGTAGTCTCCCTATATATATGTTGTGGGTATTCCTTTAAGGTGAAGGAAAAATGTGACCACGAGTGAGGGGTGGGGTAGGTGGTTGGGATAAGTTTGTTAGGATGAGGTTAGGGATTTATTGAATTTTTGTTATTTTTGTATTTTTGTGGGTTATAATCATATGGGTGAGGGAACACAGTAAGACAGGGATAAAAATGAATAACTTGGGTCTTCGGGAGGGACAAAATTAGGTGTCTGCACAGTCTAGACACTTGAAGATGTCACTTATGAAATGTTGAATATTGTCACTTGACAAAACTTATGTGAAAACTTTTAAGGATTCAAACTGCTTGAAGCATATACAAGTTTCTGGGAAACTTATTTATAATCCTTATATTGTATAAGCTTATAGCTTGAAAATCATTGGAACTCTTGGAGAGTTTTCAAAGCAATAGATTATTTGCTGAAATTCAAAATATATTGAATTAGATTGGTTATGAAGTACTATATCTTAGTGCAATTGATGCACTGATATACCTTGCAAATACTACAAGGACTATAGCCCTTTTGGTTACAAGGTATATTTATACTCCTACTAGGAGACATCGAAATAGGATAAGATAATGAGCTTATTTTATTCTAAAAATTGCAGTCCTGATCTTATTGGTCATGCTGATGTTGGGTACTCATTTGACTCGCATAAAGCTCGGTCTCAAATAGGCTATGTGTTCATATGTGGTGGTACTGCCATATCTTGGAGATATACAAAGAGTCTATCATAGCCACTTCATCGAATCATACTGAGATAATAACTATTCATGAAGCAAGCCGAGAATGTATATGGTTGAGGTCCATGATACATCTCATTCGAGAAAAATGTGGTGTAAAATATGATAATCTACCCATGATTTTATGCGGATATAATTCATCATGCATAACACATCTTAATGGAGAATTCAAAAAAGGAGATAGAACAAAGCACACTTCATCAAAGCTTTTCTACATACATGAGCTACAAAAGAATAGTGATATCAATGTGCAACAGATTCGTTCATGTGAAAATGTGGCTGATTTATTCACCAAGTCTTCTCCAATTACAACTTTTAAGAAGATGGTGCACAAGATCGGGATGCAAAGGTTCAAGGATGTTCTCATTAGGGGGAGTTAATACGCGTTGTACTCTTTTTTCCTTACGAGGTTTTGTCCCACTGGGTTTCCTTGTAAGGTTTTAATGAGGCAGCCGATATGCGTATTGTTAGAAATGTATACTCTTTTTCCTTCACTAGTTTTTTTTCCTACTGAATCTTTTCTAGTAAGGTTTTAACGAGGCACATTATCTATCTAGAAATTCAAGGGGGGGTGTTATAAATGTATTTACATTATAGTGAATGTCTATCAAGATCTAATAAGATCTAGTTGATATCTATCAGGATTTGATGTATTTGTCTTTTAGTATGAAACTAGGTGCAAATTCCCCCTATAAATAGAAGGGATTCCTTCATTGTAAATCATCCCTCAAAAGAAATAAGAATTACTCTCTCTACTCTTCTTCTTTGTTTTTTATTGTTTTATAACAAAATAATATTTCTATAGCCCTTCACACTTTTAATATAGTACTCCATAGATATAAATATAGATTAGCTGTTTTAGAATGAAAATCAAATTTACGAAAATGAAGTTACAAACTTGTATACAAATCCGTCCTCTACCTTTCTTTACAACTCAAATATTTGGCTTTATTTGTAATAGAGTTAGAACTCGTGACATACATCTCATAGATCACGAGTACAGTCCCTACAACTGAATCAAAAGGGATAAGTGGACAAAGAGCCCATACGAGAATCGATATTTAGGACGTAAATGAAATGTATACGTTTTTGTAAGCTTAATTGTTTTACTATAAACTTCAAATTTACCCTAATACTCCCTCTTGCGCTCCGTCTTAATTTATGTGACATCATTTAATTTGATATAGAGTTTAAAAAAAAGACTTTTGAAGTGTGTGATTTAAAATAAGTTTTAGATATTTATGTGGTCGTAAATCATCTTATAAAATTAAATTCCTTTTAAATATAAAAAGGTGATATTCTTTCTGGGATGGACTAAACCAAAGACCGGAGGGAGTATGATATTTGAAAAAAATATTTTTTTTTTGAAAACGAATTTAAGAGTTAAAGTTATGTTTGAATATGTATTTGATTTCTGGCAGAGTGTTGTTAGCATTTTCTCAAACTCTATATAGATATATTCACCAAAAATAATTTTGAATAAGGTCCAAGATTTGAGCCTTTTTTTTAGTATTGTTGAAGGTCAGACGACTTGAATATTGTTGTTGTTCTTAAGTGTTCTTATTGTTTCTCATGATGTTCTTGAGGTAAATGTTCAACAAAAGGTGTGTTTGATTTGAAAGAGGAAGAGAGAGGTAAAAGTCTTGTGTTTGTCTTGGAAGTAGTTTCAAGACAACACCAAAGAGGCAAATAGACAAGGTACCTCACAAAAAGCTTACTTACCAAAAGGGTGTCAAACCTTTTTTTCAAAAAGAATCAAAATAGGAAAGGAACAAACCAAAGCCAAAAAGGTGTTTTGCCATTTTGGTGCAAGTTGGTGGAAAGTTGATTGACACCTTAACCTTTGGAAAGAGAGTTCCAAGTCTTGCCTTTTCACTCTAAAAAACAAAAAAGCCTCACCAAAATGACAAAATTGAATCATTCAAGTTGGACAACATCAAACTTCAACAAAACAACAACACCAACGGACAAAAATAAAAATTGTGGGCCACATCAACAATAAAACTTAAGTCATAGGACCTTCTAAGTTTCTTTCCTTGTCTCTACTAGTTTCTTTCTATTTGTCTCCTATACTAGTTGGCAACTAAGTAACAACCTACTAAGTTGTGAACTAGTTTTTGAGTACGTCTTTCATGTCAACGTTCTTTGTGGTGCTTTGCTCATTTACAATTCGTAGTTGTTCTTGGTTCAAGTGCGTACGAAACTTCTTTGAGTCTTCAAAACTTAAATCCATTCTAACTCAAGAGTAGATGCATTCCTAAGCACTCAAGGATTGATAGCTATCTTACAACATTTGAAGGGCCAAGTGGGTGAGCCGAGTGAAAAGAGTGTGTGAGAGTATTTTCATCTAACGTTTGCTTGTTTTGTAGGTACATTTGCAAATGGAACCACCACACATGAAACCTGAAACGTCCAATGCACAAACCGTGGATCATAATGTTATGAATGCCCTTGTAGCTAGTCTTGAGTCCTTGTCTCGGGACGTGGCTAGAGTGAATGCTACAGTTGAGAAGTTGGGAGTGGAAGTGGCCTCTATTAGTGGCCGAATGGAAAGGGTAGAAAGTCAACAGAGTTCTCGACCCTCAACTCCCCAATACACATCCCCAACCATTACCCCCGAAGACACACACCAAATAATGTACCCACCAAATATGATACCTCAAGCCAACTATTATTCACAAGGCTGAAGCCTTGAAGGGCCTAGCCATTCTCCACATCCCCAAGTCCCACATGATGGATTTGGAACCCAAATGCCACCCTTAAATCCGACTCCTCCAAACCAAAATCAGCCAATCCAAAAAACTCTACCACTAAATGCCAATCCGCCATACCAAATTCCAAATGTCCAAAACCCACTAATACGAGAAGAAGTATTTGTGAGGGAGAACCGAAGGGAAGGGTATGGAATGTATGATCCTTATTTGATGGAAGATGGGATGAGAGGTAGAAGGGTAAAACCTAAGAAGAACCGGGGGCATGAAGGTAGAGTCGGCCAAGGTACTCGGGAAAGGGATGTTGGCCTCAACACCATAAAAATGGGGCTCCCGATCTTTAAGAGAGAAAGTGATTTGGAAGAGTTTCTCGCATGGGAATCCGCATGCGAGAGATTCTTTAAGTGAATGATCTCACGGAGGAGAAGAAAGCTGCTACGCCATTGCTCATTTTGAGGGATATGCTACCACGTGGTGGGAGTATGTCAAACATTTTGGCAACGTATTGATTGAGAGGCAACCCCCTCCTCGGTTTTAGTTAAGGTATCTTATGAGGTAAAGGTACCTTCCCAAAAGCTATCAATGTGAACTTCTTGCAAAATTGTACAACTTGAAGCAAGGAAACAAAAGTGTGGCAGCCTACTATGACGAGTTTCAACAACTCATCTTGAAACTTGATCATAGAGGAGAGCAAGTGAGCAACGACATCATTCGGTTCAAGGTCGGCCTAAACAAGGAAATCTCTACGCACATGACACTTCATAAGTTTGAAAATATTGAAGGGATTTTTTGAGTGACTTTAGAGATTGAACGAAAGAACAAGGAAAGGTCGGCATACAAAACCAAATCCTACCAAGGGTCCTCGGGTTGGACCAAGGGGAAATAAGTGGTTCCATAGTCTTCGGGGTGGAACAAATACAAGTAACAACCAGTCAAGACCCCTCCACCCATGAGTAAGAGTGCTCAACCACCTCGTCCACGGTTTGAGGGAAAACCAAATATTTCTTCCAATGTCAAGAGATTCCAATGCTTCAAATGCCATGAATGGGGACACAAGGCTAGTGAGTGTTCTAATCAGAGAAATATGATATTGAGGGAAGGGAAATTGTATTTCCTGGGAGAAGAATTAGGACTTGAAATGGTTGAAAATGAGGAATTATCTCAAGATGGAGAGAGAGGGAGGCCGAGAGGCCTAGTGATGATGATGAAGAGGAGGTTTGGCCTCAAGAAGGTGAACTTGAAGTACCAAATTATACGGTACGGAGAGTTATAATTAGTAAAGCGTTGGATGATCCTAGCCAACGGGAAAACCTCTTTCACACTAAGTGCCTTATTAAGGGGAGTGTGTGCTTCTTGATTATTGATAGTGGAAGTTGTGCTAACGTAGCTAGTGCTTCGATGGTGGATCACTTGAAATTGCCGAATACTCCACATGCGAGTCCGTATAGACTCCAATGGTTGAATGATTTTGGAGAATTGAAGGTGACCCATCAAGTGGTGATTCGGTTAAAACTTGGAAATTATGAGGACGAGGTACTTTGCGACATCATTCCTATGCAAGCTTGTAATCTGTTGTTGGGTCGGCCATGGCAATATGATAGGTCGACCAAGCATGATGGCCGAACCAACTACTATTCCTTTGATTTCAAGGGTCGGAAGTACAACCTCCGACCACTATCACCATCACAAGTGTGTGAGGCACATCGACAAATGAAGAGTTTGCAAGGAAAGGAAAAAAAAGAGAAGGAACCCATGGGTAAGGAGGAGGAACCCGAGAGGGGGAAGGGTGAGAGTGAGGAGGGAGTTTTGGCATTGAGGTATAGGGATTCGATGTTAATGTTAGCTCGAAAGGGTGACCTCTTCAAAGAGTATGATAATACTACTCCCATGCTACTTTTGGCTAATGTTTTAAATACTAACCCGTCCACTTCCCCTATCCATCTTTTATTTCTAATGTTTTCCAGGAATTTGATGATGTATTTCCAAGTGAGTTTCCGCAAGGACTTCCTCTACTTTGAGGAATTGAGCACCAAATCGACTTTGTTCCATGGTCGCAATTATCGAACAAGCCAACTTATAGGAGCAACCCTACAGATACAAAGGAACTCCAATGGAAATTTGAGGACCTCCTCAACAAAGGATACATCAAGGAAAGCATGAGTCCATGCGCGGTACCGGTGTTGCTTTTGCCAAAGAAGGATGGGACGTGGCAAATGTACGTAGACTGCCGAGCCATAAATAAAATTATGGTAAAGTTTCATCATCCTATTCCTCGGCTATATGATATGATTGATGAACTCAATGGCTCTTTTGTGTTTTCTAAGGTTGATCTTAGGAGCGGATATCATCAAATCCGTATGCAACCGGGTGATGAATGGAAGACCGCATTCAAGTCTATGTTTGGTCTATATGAGTGAATGGTCAGGCCATTCGGTCTTACCAACGCTCCTAGTACCTTTATGCGACTAATGAATCATGTGATGAAGCCATTTATTGGCAAGTTTGTGGTTGTGTACTTTGATGATGTTTTAGTTTATAGTACGTCCCTTAATGAGTATGTTTTACATCTAAGGAGTGTGTTTGATGTTCTTCAGAAAGAAAAGTTATATGATAATATTGAAAAATGATCCTTTGGTGTTGATAAAGTGGTGTTTTTAGGATTTGTTGTAAGCTCGAGGGGAGTGGAGGTAGACGAATCCAAGATAACCGCCATTAAAGATTGGCCAGCCCCAAAAACCGTGGGGGAAGTTTGGAGCTTTCATGGGTTGGCAAGTTTTTAAAGGAGTTTTGTCAAAGGATTTAGTACCCTTTCTGCCCCCTTGACCGAAATCATCCGGAAGGACCAACCTTTCAAGTGGGGTGAAGAGCAATCTAAGGCCTTTAGGACCTTGAAAGATATGCTCGTTTTGGCATCATTGTTGCAATTGCCTAACTTTGATAAGATATTCGAAGTTGAGTGTGATGCTAGTAAAGTAGGCATAGGGGCTGTTTTGATGCAAGATTTAAAGCGCATTGCTTACTTTAGTGCAAATCTCAAAGGAACAACTCTAAACTACTCTACGTATGATTTGGAGTTGTATGCCTTGGTTAGAGCATTAGGCAATTAGAAACACTATCTTTGTCCCAAGGAATTCGTAATCCGAACGGATCATGAATCCTTGAAGCACCTTTGGGCACACTATAAACTTAACAAACGGCATGCCAAGTGGATTGAGTTTCTTGAAACCTTTCCCTATGTGATTCAATACAAAAAGGGGAAGGATAATGTGGTAGCCGATGCATTCTCTAGAAAGCATGTTTTTGTGTCCACTTTGTCGTCCAAGCTAATAGGGTTTGAGAGCCTTAAGACTTTGTATCCCCAGCACCCTTAATTCGCTCCTATCTTTAGGGAAAGTGAAGTCGTGGGTAGGGAAAGGTGGCCCTCGGATTCTAGTCCTTATGCCATGCTTGATGGGTTCTTGTTTTGGGGGAGACAGTTGTGTGTACCTTCTAGCTCTTGGAGAGAGTTGTTTGTGAGGCAGGTACACGACGTCGGTCTCATGGGTCACTTTGGAATTTATAAGACTCTCGGAATATTGGAGGAGCAATTCCATTGGCCAAGTATTGGCAAATATTTTGTCAAAATTTGTGGCCAATGCATGGATTGTAGGATTGCTATGACTAGGCTCCTTCCTCACGGGTTATATACCCCGCTTCCCACTCCATCACGCCCGTGGCTTGATATTTCTATGGATTTTGTATTGGGGCTTCCACAAACTAAAAGGGGTAGGGATAGCATATTTGTTGTTGTTGATCGTTTCTCCAAAATGGAACACTTTATTCCTTGCAAAAATAGTGAAAGATACGGCTAGTGTAGATTCTTTGTTTATTGAAAATATTGTTAAGTTACACGGCATCCCAAGGACCATTGTAAGTGATAGGGATTCTAAGTTCCTTAGTCACTTTTGGAAGTCAATGTGGGGTAGGCTCGGAACTAAATTATCATTTTCTACGTCTTGCCACCCACAAACTGATGGCCAAACGGAAGTAGTAAATTAAACCTTGGGTTCCATGCTACGTTCCATGGTTAAAGGTAAGTTGACATCTTGGTAAGATCACCTACCTCTCATAGAATTTGCTTACAATCGGGTGATCCATTCGAGTACAGGCATCACGCCCTTTGAATGTGTCTACGGCTTCAATCCCCTAACCCCCTTGGATCTAAATCCTTTGCCAAGTGATGTTGTTGTTATATTAGATGGAAACAAGAGGGATGAATCCATGAAAATCTTGCATGAAATGGTGAGGTTACGGCTTGAGAAGAAAAAGCAAGAAGTGGCCAAACGAGTCAACAAAGGGAGAAGGCATCTTGTGCTTGAGCCGAGAGATTAGGCATGGGTAAACCTACGGAAAGATTGGTTTCCCAACCAAATAAAGGGCAAGTTTCTGCCAAGAGGTTACGGTCCATTCCAAGTTCTTGAAAGAATCAACGATAATGCTTACAAGATCGATTTGCCACCGGAATACCAAGTGCATAACACGTTCAACGTGTGTGATCTCTCACGGATTGATACCATTGAATACTAGGATACTGTGAGTTTGAGGTCAAACTCCTCTCAATATGGAGAGGATGATACGGGTGTCATGAGCTCGAGACCATTTACTAGAAGTCAAGCTCGTGAACTACAAAGACTTCAAAGCGTGTTTATGAAAATAGACGTGGTTGAGCTTGTTGCGAACTCGGCCAAGGGAGTGTACGTCTTGACATGTAGGGGCTGAACTTAGGTTCTCAAAAATACACCCCAAGGCTGCCCTAAATAGCCCAACCCGCCACCCCTTCATTAAGGCAAACGGGTCCTTTTGCCATCCTCTTTGTAAAGACTTTTTAAGGTGTTTCTTTAGATTGGTTCCTTAGTTAGTTCATTCTTGAAAACACTTGTAATATTGAACATCATATTTCCTCTTAAAAAGAGAGTAGACCACCAAACATTTTAAGATCACAAGTGAAAGGTTCCATTTGTGTTGTGAAACGGCTAGAAACGAGAGTGCTTGAGAGAACTGCATTCCTCTTGTGTTCCCATAAGAACTTGGTGCTTGTTAAATTTTTTTGTGGAGGTTTTAGAGTTTGATACACTATTTATTTTCTACCTAATAAGTTCTCTTTGTGTCAAGTTATCTATCTCTTTATTTTTCAAGTTAGTGTGTTTGCTGTTCTCGTTTGATGTCTTGTACGTGTGGACTGTTTTTTGTGAGTTTATGGACTTTTTTGTGCTCTTGTAGATACCATTTGGTATCATAAATCCAAGGAAACACATCGCTCATTTTGTTGAAACTTGTAGCAGTGCTGGCATACAAGGTGATCTTCTTGTCAAGCATTTTGTTCGCTCTTTGAAAGACAACGCTTTTGATTGGTACACGGACTTGAAGTAGGCATCAATTGATTGTTGGGATCAACTAGAAAGTCAGTTCCTAAATCGTTTTGACAGCACCCGTCGTACGGTCAGCATGATGGAATTGACAAACACAAGACAAAGTAAAGATGACCTTGTAGTGGACTACATAAATCATTGACAAACAATGAGCTTCAATTGCAAGGATCGACTTTCTAAAACTTTCGCGATTGATATTTGCATTCAAGGGATGCGTTGGGGCCTTGTATATATCCTCCAAGGAATTAAGCCTTGAAGTTTTGAAGAATTAGCTACGCACGCTCATGATATGGAGCTAAATATTGCAAGTCATAGAATGCGTCACCTGTTTTTAATCCTAGGAAAGAAGTCACAAAATTCAAAGAATCGTCTGAAGATTAAATTTGGGAATCTATAACGACAAATGTGAGTTTTACGAAGGCCTTCACAAGACAAAAGTTAAAAGAGAAAGCTCCAAAGCAACAAATGCAAGAGGTGAAAAATCAACCAACCTTGAAGGAGTTACGAACAAGGGTATATCCTTTCCCCGACTCTGATGTTCCTTAAGTACTTGATAAGTTGCTAGTCAAAGAAGTCATTGATCTTCCTAAGTCAAAGCGACCTGAAGAATCAAACAAAGTCGACGATCCTAAGTACTGTAAATTCCACCACGTTGTTGGTCATCATACCACAAAATGCTTCATCCTAGAGGAAAAGATCATGACATTAATGCAAAAGGGAAAGATCATCATTGATGATGGCAATACACTTGATGAGAATCATGTTAGCGCCAAAATGGACCATAAAAAAGGTTCAATTTCAAAAGTTCTACAAGCCATGCACTCTGTGGAATCACCAAAAGTTGAAGACATCATCATGCTACAATTTGGTAGCTTTGACCTAATTGGGGTTCCATCCTGGAAGAAAACAACAAGAAAATCCATACAAAACGAATTCTCCAATAGCAAGAATGGTGATACTTGGACATTGATCGCTCGCAAAAGAAAAAAATGTCAAAGGACTTCTAAACTCCAACTTCCAAAAGTCAACACAAGATCAAATGCAAATCTGCTTCAACCAATGGGGACAATAAATACCAAATTAAAGTGCTACAATACTTCATTACAAAGGGTTGGGAGGAAAGTTACAGTACAAGAATTCTTTTCCAAGCCGCTCCTTAAGGCACGAGCATAAACTACATGATGCTCCTCGATGCATGAGCCTAAACTGCAAGTCAAAATACTCCTTGATGCACGAGCCTAAACTGCAAGTCAAAACGCTCCTTAAGGCATAAGCATAAACTGCATAATGCTCCTCAATGCACGAGCCTAAACTACAAGTCAAAATGCTCCTTGATGCACAAGCCTAAACTGCAAGTCAAGATGCTCCCCAATGTACGAGCCTAAATTGCAAGTCAAAAATGTTTCTCAACGCACGAGCTTAAACTACAAGCCAAGCTGCTCCTTTATGCACGAGCCTAAACTACAAGTAAAAATATTCCTTGACGCACGAGCTTAAACTACAAGTCAAATCACTCTAGGCCGGCATGAGTCTAAACTGTGAACGACTCTCCAAAAAAAAAAATAAAGAAAATAGAAATAAAGAAAAGTATGAATCTTGAATGCATATTTGGAGTCCTTTGAAGATGCCGTAGAAAAGTATGAATCTTGAATGCGTATTTGGAGTCCTTTGAAGATGCCGTTCTTAAGGAAAAAAGATTCTTCATTATCTCCCAAGCAATAAAGTCTTCTCGATAAGGAAAAGACTTGTGGTACTTTGAATATTTCTCTAGTCTGGCCTTTAACATATTGCGGAAGTGATCCGGCCCAAAAATTGAAGTAGAAGATGAAATTTATGAAGTATCCAAAATTTGAGGAGAAGTAGAGTACCACAAAATTTAGGCTGAAACTTTGGAGAAGTACCTGGGAAAATATGAAAGTTTTCTGCTGATGGATTTCAAGTGTAACGTAGATCTGTGAGTTTTCTTTCCAATACAAAAAATTTCACCTGATTCCGATACTTCCACATCGAGATATAGAATTTATCGTGACGCTGCGCAAAGCTGAAATAACTAGCGAACCAAGATTAGAAGGCCATTTTTTTGGAGCGATATTTGGAATGTTTCGGATGCAATCTGATTGTGGTTTCTGTGTGAAACATACCTCTATGAATCTAATTTCCAATGTAAAAAATGGCACCTGATTCTGATACTTCCACGTCGAGATATGGAATTTATCGTGACGCTGAGCAAAGTTGAAATAACTAGTGAACCAAGATTAAAAGGCTGTTTTCAGAGCGATATCTAAGATGATTCAAATGCGATTTGATGCTGATTTATGCAAGAGATGTATATCTACGAGTCTAATTTCAAACGCAAAAAACGGCTCCTGATTTTGATGTTCCTAAGTCAAGATATGAGAGTTTTCGTGAGACTGCACAAAACAAGTAAAAAGTGACGAAACAGAACTGAAGGTCTGATTTTGAAACGATACCTGGGCAGATCTGGAGGTAAATTGAGCGTGGTTTTCACGTAGAACGTAGCCTCGCGAGTCTACTTTTCAACACTATAATTCGTTCATGATTCAGACGCCTCCACAATGCATTATGAAGCTTCTTCCACAGACGCCCCAAAGTGCCCGAAAGCTCAATTGTGAAAAAAGAGCAAAAAGAGGAGAAGAACGGGAGTAAAAATTTACAGAGCCAACATGCAAGGAAAGCTGTCAAATAAGTTTCATCTCTGAGTGATTCTTCCACGCCTAACTCGACAAATGGGGCATTCTCTTCTTTGGTTCGTGGTAAAAAAAAATCATGTCAATATTCCCCAATGGGTCATGATTCATCCTTGGCTTCGTCTGATTTTTTGACATCTTTTGTGAAGGCTCGACGTATTTTCTTGGTCCTCGAAACTAGAAATTAGTTCAATCAAGAAAAGAGACATCATTAATGACACCTTTTGTAAGCCGGTAGAATGCCGAAAATAAGTGTGAGCAGCTTTTAGGGAGAAAAGGCTTCCCTTTGTCATCCACATATGTCAACCCCTTAGCCGAGGGAATAACTTCGTCATAAAATGACCAATGAACATGAAGACCTCTGATGTTTCTCAAGTTCCATAAAGATATGGACAACTCTCCAATAAAAGTAGAAATTGTGTTGGTGGATGGACGCCAATTCTCACAGAAGTCTTGGAGCATATTCTCGTTATGGTCATACGTGAACAATGAGGCAAAGACGTCATCATAAGTCTTGTTGCACTCCAAGGTCTCCTTATTATGGGAAAGAACGTGTTCTATCCACTCCTAGTATCCAGATATATATCGAATCTCTCCAATGATATAAGAATTACAAAAAATACACAAAATCACACACCAAAATCAGTCCACAAGTCTAGAAACCGAGGACCTCTTTTATTGACCACACTCGGATTCGAATAACAAGAACAATAACACAAGATATAGGGTGTTTTGAACACCAAACCAGCAACCCAAACTAGTATTATCAACAATAGATGAAGAGCAACAATATAATAACAATATCCATGGATTACAAGATGAACAAGACCAAAAAAATGATACAAGGTTACAATAAGGAAATGGATAGGTAGAGAGACATACACCACTATAATGACTAAGAACCTAAGTGTACATTAAACACTAAGACCCTTAACAAGATATTAGTAACACCTACACTCTTCCAAGAGACACAAGAGGGACCTCAATCCTTCAAGTACCCCAAAGTTCCAAGCAAGCAAACAACAAAAGAGAATCCACCCTAATGTTGTACCTAATTTCGGTCAAGCCTCCAATGGAAGAGAGAACTTGTCTTACAACATTCAATATAAAAAAAATGAGTAAAGAAACCCTAAATTGTTCTTATATAGTATATTACAAATTAAAGGCAAAAAGACCAAAAGGGCCCTTAGAGAATAGGCTCCCCTCTAGTGTAACTTGGTGGCTATTTTTTATGTGTATTTAAGCCCTTAATTACACTTCTTTGCACACACACTTGGGAAATTTAAATACACACCCACATAAGTCCATCTACATGATCGCACTTGTATCACCCAAAGCCGGGGAGAGGAACACGCCAACCGCTAAGGCTTCCATTGCGGCTAGGAGAGCTCGCAACAATAACATTTTGATGTGTAGAAGACTTCAAAAGGATAACTTTTTCAGTCACAATTTTGCCCGAAAAGTTGTTCATGACGTGCTTAGTTTCTGTCGTTGACCATTCTGTGAGATTGAGGGAAGTTTTCAGCAACTTTCTAACAAGCGGGAAGGCACCAATCACCGAAGGATGAACTTTCAAAGTGAGGGGTTTTGCATGTGAATCTGGGTTGCTTTCCACAATCTGGGTATAGAGTTTCGCGGTCGTTGAAATAAGTCATTGTTGGAGACCAAGAGCACCCTACATCGTTCCTGAGGATCAAGAAAAGAATAGAGATTAACCGTTATGGACACGCACAAGTTGGGAAATTAGAGAACCTGAAGTTGAGTGTTAAAGAAAAATAAAACAAAACAAAAAAATTAACTATAGCAACACAGGTTAAACTTGGCTGGAAATTTTTGTTTAGTTGCTATTTCATATTGCAATCGTACAAATTTGAGCTAGCAAAAGGCAACAGGCTTCTATGAAAGTTACAGTTACCTGAGGAGCAGTTTGTTGATTCAATCGTATTGGGCAAGGTCACAACTTCACAGTCTGGCAATCAAGCACAGCCAAACACTTTTTTTTGTGGCTACTGAGTGCTTTGATGAATTTTCTCTACAAGAAAAAATCTTATATAGAAGTTTTGGTGAAAAACTCATTTTCATATATAAGGGAGGTTGTAATAAGATCGAACGAAGAAATCCCTGAGAATTTCAAGTTTCCAAGTAGCTAAAAGAAAATTACCATGTTTGAAAGATTTCTTTGAAAAGAATTTGATTCTTCTTGAGCACCAAAGGAAAGTTAATATTTGTTTGATTCAAAAATTCAATTCAAGAATCTTTACTAACATGTAAGGGGCAGTAAATTAAGGATTTACTCAATATGGTCCTATTTTAAATCCATATGGAGGGGCCTCAATATTGTCTAGTGTGTAATGAATTGAATAAATATTAAGGGTCATTCATTTCACGCTTAATCAAGAGAAGAACTTTCGCTATGTGAAAATATGTGGCGAAAATTTTAGACCACTTGCAAGTATTGGTCTAATTAGGATACACTGATGAGAAACAAATACCTTTGAAGTCACGAGAATGAAAACACATTCATGAGTACTTCAAGTCTTGCCACCAAGTTTCGGCAAGCCTACACGTCGGCCAACCTTGAAGTAGGGGGCGTCTATAGACACGTAAAATTTATTGGATCAAATTCACATAAAATTTGAATTTGATCCATATTTTATTGGGTCTAAAATTATTTTGGGCTTAAAAAAATAATAAACCCATTTTATTCCTCATCAAGGTCTATCTCACTTTGAAGTCCAAACTCATCAAGTGACGTGGCATCCCAATCAAATCCAAGACCAATGAAACACCGCCACATGTACAACTAATGTGGAAATCTCATTCAAATTCAACAACCAGTCAAAAGACGTCGCGTGTCAAAGTGACATGTTTCGATCAATCACAAGCAACTAGGTCTACCCCCTACAACTATAAATAGGGGGGTAACATAACATTCTGAAGGAGAAGAAAAAAAGGGGACATTCTAAAAAGAGGACTTTGACAAGCATTGACAACGTCGGCATCGACTATCAAGTTCTAGTTAGGAGAAATCAATAGAGTTCTTCCCGGAGATTATTCCAAAGCGACAAAACATCTTTCGACATCCCCGATGATTGAAATACGTCTCAAGGAATCCAAATCATTCAACGATTCGAGAAACACGTTACTGAAGGCCCTCGAATTATTTCTAAGTTTAGGAGAGAAGAATCAAGAGAGTCACGGAATTGTACACACAAGATTCATATTAAATAAAATTATTATTTTCTTTTTTATTCATTTTTTCTTGTAGTGAATTTTCAGCTAACGAAAATTTGTTGCAAACAGTTGCCTAACACAATTAAAATCATGTTAACCAACAAAGGTATCGACTTAAATACTTGTATTTATTTGTAATAGAATTGAACTCGTGACATGTCTCATCTTTTTTCGTAATGAAGCAGCTGAAAAAAAAGAATATAAAAAAAATATCCGGACATAATAAAGCTTTCTCAACCGGCCAACGATCTTTCTCGTGCGTCGTGCTAAGATACTCAAAGAAAAGAAAAGATGACTCGAAGGTGATTGACTTCGTAATTTATGGGTAACATTCTTATAATAGAATCAAAGCCCTAACTACAAGAAAAGATGTACCCTCTAGAAAAACCTTGTAGGTAGAAAAGGAATCTAATAGCAAAATAAACAAAAAATCAAACAAGGTGAGATATTTTATATATATATATATATATATATATATATATATATATATATATACATATATATATATAGGTCAAAAAACTTGTTTGGGGGTATTATTATTATATTTATCCGAAACTCCTTCGACGAAAAATTATTCTATTTTTATACTATTTTACATGGTTAAAAATATTTTTCATGCATATATAGTAGATGTTAAACCTCATTCAACTAGTTTATATATATACTTATGAACTTATTCAATGAAAATTCTGACTCCGCCACTGAATACTACGACAAACAGCAATGGCCACAAGACAACACACTCCTGCCTAGTACTAACCTTCTACTCTAATATTTGAATCTAAATTCAATCATATCCCAATACGGATATTGAACATCAAGCGAAAAACCATGTAGGTAGAAAAGGAATCTAATAGCAAAGTAAACAAAAATCAAACAAGGTAAGATATTTATATTTATATATATATAGGTCAAAAAACTTGTTTGGAGGTATTATTAATTATTACATAATAATAATAATGAGTTATTTTTGGTGGTGGTAAGTGCACGAGTGAAAAGTAGCATTAAAATGTGTCATTTAAAGTTGAAAGTGATAGTATATAATGTCTTTTTTCATAATGAAGGCCAACGGCATGATCTTCCAACATTGGAAAAAAAAAATATATACTTCCATTGTGAACCAAATTTGTAAAATATTCAAATTTCACTTACGGAATTATGTGAAACTGTCCCATATATATTTGCTCCATTGACAAATAGCCACAAATTCTGTCTTATAGATATAAGTTAACGTTTATTGTTCAATTGTTCATAGGTTATGATGAATGACAAAATTGTTATCAAAAATAACAAAATGTATTTTAGGTGTATGTTTTTTATTTTGTCTTGCAAATATAGTGTATAATTGTCATGACCCAGAATAGAATCATGACCGGCGCTAAGGAATTTAGGACTCCAATGCAAGCCTCATCAGAATTCTACAGTAAATCGGGTAAAGTTTACCCTGTTTTTGGGCCTAACAAGAAAATTTCCTATCTCAATTCAACAACAAAACAGCCTAACAGCACAACCATCACACAAACACCAGCACAATTCACCATAGATCATCAACAATTCACCAATACCACCAACTAACAATACGAAATCTATCTCCAAAAATAAGAGGAAGTCAAATACTCCACACATCCAAAACAATGAAAGAATACTCAAGCTCTAAAAACATGACTATGGAGCGACTCTAAGAGTTTGCAAGAAATAGAACATAACAAATAAATAAACTCTTGCCCACGCGAACAAATGCGGGGCTCACCAGGAATATGCTACTTGAATCCTCTAGCCAACGAGATCCTCACTGTCACCTGCGTTCTCTGAAAAATAATAGCAAGGAGTGAGACGTTAGCTCAGTGAGTAATAACACTTAACCACAACTGTTTAAATGGGGACAAGTCATAAAACATCATGAAATAAATGCTCTTTCAGAAAACAGTAACAATAAACAATATCATTTGTTTCATATAAGCAAAGTGAACCAATAGTTCAATCTTAAACTCAATAAGCGTTATATCATATCAAATAATACATATTGGAAGGTTTCCAAGAATTAATCATGTAATCAGTGTGACATTCTTCTTCATCAAAAATAACCCATAACAATGGACCCCTAATAAAGGAGGAGTCAAATATCATACCAGTATCAGTATGCTAGTTCTACCTTCCCACTAACGAGGGTTGTAACATTCATCAGTAAATACAAGGTGCACCAGGTCTAATGATCCCACCGTTAGCTACGGGATTCAATCAAGGTCTTCTCTCATTCATAATTTTTTTGAAAATAATAGGATATTCGTCTGAAAACATCTTTTAGAATAGAACATAACTTTAAAATTCATATCAATAATAATACATGTAAACTTGAGGAAAACATATATCAAAAATACTTATTTCTCATTAAGTGAAAAATATTCACAATAGTAATATCATATCTCAAATAATCATATCAATATCATATTAAGTAAAGAACTTGTCCCACGTGCAAATTTTCAAAGCATTCAATAACTCTTGTTTTCATCAAAACATGGTATAAATATGCAATTTAAGAAACATAAATTGTGGTAAGATTACTACTCACAGTACTCTTGTCGAAATATCAACTTGTCACCTCGAATGGTTCGTATCGCTTTCTTGGATCAAACCTATAATCACATCATATCCACTCTTATGTTAATTCTCTTATTTTAGACTAACTCATGATAAATTTAGATTACTCAACCCTTAAGGTTTCGTGATAACCTTCAATTTCTCAAACTTTGTATCCAAACATACCTTATTATCCAAAATTCTTGTCTTTAACAACTAAATTTCAATACACAAAATAAATTATCAAAACTAAAAATTACATAAAGATGTAGGAACAAATTTATCTTAACCCGAAATAATTTTCCAATAAAAAACTCGAACTTTTTTCCTTTTATTTTTCGACTGAACGAGCAATTTGCTCACTTGATTTTTCTTTTCTTTGTTTGTGTGGTTGCTTGCAGAATAATGGGCAAAATTTTATAATAACAGTTTCATAATTACATAATATATTTTGTATTTGCAAAATGTTGTTACAAAAAAATAAATACATATGATTTTTACTGACCTTATGATCGATATGTATTTTGTATTTTTGTAAACTGTTGCTACAAAAATACAAATACATACAAATACATATGCTACAAAATATAATTTGATAAAAGTCCTTAAAATAATTTACCACTCCTTTTTAAATTTGGCAGAAGGCACGCCCTCTTTCCTTTTCCTTTTTAAATTGGGCTTTAGCCCAATAACTCAATTTCCTTTTTTGTTTTAATTTCCTTTTCAACTAAAATTTAGGATATTACAATAATGTATGATATAATGTTGTTACTGAAAATACCCTTTTGGGCTAAGAATATATTTGGTGTAATATAAAGTAAAATATTGTACATCACAATGATAAATATAAGGTTTGTTTATATCCTACTTTTCTCGAACTTCATTTATGAAATTTTATCGGATGTTATTTGTGCATAGAGTAAAATCGATTTTTCATTATAAAATGATAAATTTAAAAAAGAGTGACTTTATCACACCTTTTTCAATATGTAAATAAATTTTCTATAACAAAAAATAAAATTGTCGTAGTATATATATATATTATCTTGATCACAAAAGAGTTGTTTGATTGGATGTATTAGAGAAAATAATACATATATTAGTCTTGATATTATTAATATCAGAATTATTAATACATGAACAGGTATGGTTAGAGACAAACTGTCTTTGAATACACAAAATCAATTACTAATCTCATACAATCAAACTATTAATATATCTTATTCAGTATTATTTCTATATACCCTATCAAACGATGTCTAAGAATATTCCACCATGACATTAATTAATTGGCACCTATGTATTTGTATAATTGGCTAAATGTACAAAATACTAAAGTCAAAACATGACAGATATTAGTTGAAGTAAAATCATTCAGTGAAAAACAAATTAGCTTTATTATGAAATATATATATATATAAGAAAAAAAAATACATAGGGTTAAAGACAAATTTATATAATTATATTGATTGTACTATCAGTAAAAATTAATTTATTGTAGTCAGCTTGTACTAGTTTTCAGAAGTTTTATTATAAAACGTACAAAAAAACTCAGTAGTAATAATAGGTATATTTGGACAATAAGAAATACACCCTCTCGCGCTCCGTCTTAATTTATGTGGCATCATTTAAATTTAATTTAAAATATAAGGAAAAAAAAAGTTTGAAGTGTGTGATTCGAAATAAATCGTAAATATTTATATGGGTGTAAATCATCTCATAAAATTAAATTCTTCCTAAATATAGAAAGATGATATTCTTTTTTAGACGGACTAAAAAAGATATCACATAAATTATGACGGATGAAACATGCTATTTGAAAAAAATAATAATTTTTATTTAAAAAAAGTATTTAATTGTTAACTGTTAGCATTTGCTCAAACTCTATAGACACATTCACCAAAAATAATTTTGAAACTTAGTAATCTTAAATGCTTATTTCATAAGACTAGTTTAACTGTACGTGTCTCGCATGTATAATATTTAAATATTTAGAATTAAATAATTTTGTCTATGGCGAAGATTTTTAATGACGTGTAAAAAGTTCAAATCATTTTTCAAATATTATTCACACTTTAATATAATAATATAAACATATATTTTAGTATAAACACATATATATTTTACCATCAGAAGTTTCAAGTCGTTGATTGATCATCACTTTTGCATTTGACATACAGTACCTCTTTCCCTTGCTGCCAGAGGCTAAAAGAGATGCATCAATTTGAATCATATTTGTGGTATGATTATTTTTTTCTATATTTAAAATCTTCCCTTGTTTTTAAAGTCAAATCTTTACAAAATCATAGATTACATTCTTGTTACGTACTTAAAACTTTTAAAAATTTGGTATTTCTTAAATTTTCTTATTCTAACGTTTTTATATTTATTTCTATATTTTTAAAATTTTATTAAAATCAAATTTAGTTGATTTAGAATTCTTAAACTAATGAATAAAGTATTAGTTGTCATTAATTCTTAAGACTTCTAATAAGAAAAAGTTTTACCATAATTATATTTAATTAATTTTCAACTCTTAAATATCATTTAAAGCAAAAACTTTTCATGAAGGGTAAAAAGTTCAAACAACATTTCTAAGACCCTTCACACTTTTAATATACTATAGATTATAGGTTATAGGATAAAAATATAGATATAGATATAGATTTATATGTTTATAGAACTTTTTAAACTTATAATATTATACATATCATATATTTCTATAACTATTATATCTTCTCATTAATATGCTAAAATTATGTCATTTTTTTAAATAATGTTAATTTAAAAATATAATAAAACCAAAAAAAAAAAAATACATCATGAGAGTTTGTATATGTTTTTATTTATTCAAATTAATTTTGCGTCAGAAAGTTTTGTAATAAAGTATTTGAACAATTTGTTTTTCTTCCTATCATGATAATTTATTTGTACTTTTTTTTTGGGGGGGGGGAGAACACTCTATATAGCCTTTTTAAAAAGTATAAATAACATAAATACCAATCCTTTTGGAAGTAATTACACTCTCTCCCACTTTTTTAATTACTTTACTCTCTCTCCCTATTAATATACATAACATAGCCGACATATACATAGCATTCTGTGTATATGTTGGGATTTTTTGTAATATTGAAAACATAAATTGTGTATTTGTGTAATTTTTAGTTAAAAATAATAGCCCAAGTTTGGGCATTTGGACATATAATGTCCAGTCTGCTAAACAAATGTCACTTTATGGTCATTTTTCCTATTCTTTTCCAATTTGGGTCATTTTGATCCACGTAGTTCATATACAGTCCACATACAATACTGATACAGTCTATATACAATACTGATACAATATTCAACTTGGGCAATTCGGCCCTATTACAAAAATTTTAATTTTTTTTTGCTATAAATTTTTTAACTGATCAAATATTTTGCTTTTCTTTTTATTATTTAGAAATAATAATTAAATTATATAAAATGATATAATTATTAAATAGAATATGTATCTATATAAGATATATGTATAGAAATTGTATAGTTCTATCAAATATATATATGTACAAAATATATAAAAAAAAATATATAGAAAGTGTATAAAAATTATATAATTGTTATATAAAATGTGAAAAAAAAAATGTACAGTTATTATATAAATTGTGTATCAAAACTGTATGATTTTCGTATAGAATATTTATATGTATAAGATTTGTATAGAAACTTTATAGAAGGTGTGTAGAAACGGTATAGAACAAGCCAGTAAATTGAAATGGCTAGAAAGAGGAAATTAAATTTCATGGTCATTTTCATGAAAATAGTTTAATTTGAAGTGTCGTTTCTGTCCTTTCCCTTTTTTTAGATCGATTTTAATTGGCGTACATGTTTGGAACTCCAAAAGATAATGAACCCGTCCCTCTGCCTTTCTCTACGACTTAAAGATAGAGTTGAACTCGCGACGTTCTATAGATCACGTGTACTGTCCCTAAAATTGAATCAAAAGCAAGTGCATAAATATCCAATTTGAGCACGATATGTAAAAGATAAATAAAGTGTATACATTTTTATAAGATTAACTGTTTTAGAATAAACTTTAAATTTACGGGAATGAAGTTACAAACTTGTATACGAACTGATTCCTCTACCTTTCTCTATGACTTAATATTTGGCTTTATTTATAGTAGAGTTGAACTCGTGACGTGCATCCTACAAATCACGTATACCGTCCCTACAACCAACTCAAAAGAGATAGCAGACAACTAGCTGATTTGGAAACTGATGTTTAGGACCTGAATGAAGTGTATACGTTTTGATAAGATTAGCTGTTTTAGAATGGACTTCAAATTTATCAAAATGAAGTTACAAACTTGTAGACGAATGCATCCATCTATCTTTCTCTACGACTTAAATATTTGGCTTTATTTGTAATAAAGTTAGAACTCAGGATATGCATCCTACAAACCACGTGTATTGTCCTTACGACCGACTCAAAAGAGATAGTAGACAAATATTTGATTTGGAAACTAATGTTTTAGACGTAAATGAAGTGTATACATTTTCGTAAGACTAGTTTTACCGCACGTGCGTCGCACATGCAATCTTTAATTATTTAAAAGAATAAAATTAGACGATTTTGTATATTACGAATATTTTTAATAAAGTACAAAAAGTTTAAATTACTTATCCTTCACACTTTAATATAATAATGTAAATAAAACATATATTTTATTATAAACACATATATATTTTACCACTGGAAGTTTCAAGTGGTTAATGGATCGTCAATTTTGCGTTTGTTATACAGTGCCTCTTTTTCTTGCTGTCAGAGGCTAAGAGGGACACGTCGATTTGAACCACATCTGTAGTACGATTATTTTTTATTTTTTCTAACTATTATATCTTGTCATAATATTTATATAACTATTATATCTTCTCATTAAAAAGCTAAAAATGTGTCATTTTTTAAACATATCAATTAATAAACAATATCTTATATAATAAAACCAAAAAAACACATCATGAGAGTTTGTACATGTTTTGACTTATTCAAATAGATAATTAAAATCCCAAATAAGAAAAAAGTTAATAAAATATAAATTAATTTTATGTCAATAAAGTTTTGTAATAAAGCATTTGGAATTTGTTTTTTTCCTATCATGATAACTCATTTGTATTTTTTGGATGTATTATAATTGGCCTATACGTTTGGAACTCGAAAAGATAATGAGTTTCTCCTTCTATCTTTCTTTACGATTTAAATATTTTGCTTTATTCGTAGTAGAATTGAACTCTTGACATGCATTCTACAGATCACGTATACTATCTCTACGATCGAATCAAAAGCAACTGCATGAATAGCCGATTTGAGCACCAATATGTAAGACGTAAATAAAACGTATATATTTTTATAAGATTAGTTGTTTTAGAATAAACTTCAAATTTACGGAAACGAAGTTACAAACTTGTATACGAATCCATCCCTCTACCTTTCTCTACGATTTAAATATTTGATTTTATTTATAGTAGAGTTGAACTCGTGACGTGCATCCTACAAATCACGTATACCGTCCCTACGATCGACTCAAAAGAGATAGCAGACAACTAACTGATTTGGAAAGTGATGTTTAAGACCTAAATGAAGTGTATACGTTTTGGTAAGATTAACTATTTTAGAATGAACTTCAAATTTACCAAAATGAAGTTACAAACTTGTATACGAACTCATCCTTCGATCTTTCTCTACAACTTAAATATTTGGCTTTATTTGTAATAGAGTTAGAACTCGTGATGTGCATCCTACAAATCACTTGTACTGTCCCTATGACCGACTCAAAGTAGACAAATAGTTGATTTGGAAACTGATGTTCTAGACGTAAATAAAGTGTATACATTTTTGTAAGACTAGTTTTACCGCACGTGTGTCACACGTGTAATCTTTAATTATTTAAAATTAGACGATTTTGTCTATTACCAAGATTTTTAATAAAGTACAAAAAGTTCAAATCACTTATCCTTCACACTTTAATATAATAATGTAAACATAACATATATTTTACTGTACGCACATATATATTTTACCACCAAAAGTTTCAACTGGTTAATGGATCGTCAATTTTGCGTTCGTTATGCAGTGCCTCTTCTCCTTGCTGTCAGAGGCTAAGAGGGACACATCAATTTGAACCACATTTGTAGTACAATTATTTTTTATTTTTTTTATATTAATTTTTTTAAAAAGTTAAACCTTTAGAAAATCTTTGCTCAATTAATTAAAACTTTTAAAAATTTGGTATTACTTATATTTTTCTTATTTAACTCTTTCATATTTATTTCTAGAGTTTTCAAATCTTCTTAAAATCAACTTTAGTTGACTTACAATTCTTAAACAAGTGAGAAAAGTATTAGTTGTCATTAATTTTGATGATTTCTAATAATGAAAGTATATATTATAAATATTTAATTAATTTTCGGCTCTTAAATATTAGGAAAACAGGGAAAAGACGATTTTATCTAAAGCAGTTACTTTTAATAAAGGACAAAAAGTTCAAACAACATTTCTAACGTTCTTCACACTTTTAATATAGTATAGATATAGATATAGATTAACTATATTAGAAAGAACATCAAATTTACGAAAATAAAGTTACAAACTTGTATATGAATCCGTCGCTCTACCTTTCTTTACAACTCAAATATTTAGTTTTATTTGTAATAGAGTTAGAACTCGTGACATACATCTTATAGATCACGTGTACCGTCCCTACAACCGAATCAAAAGGGATAAGTGGACAAAGAGCCCATATGAGAACCGATATTAAAGACGTAAATGAAATGTATACGTTTTTGTAAGCTTAGTTGTTTTACTTTAAACTTCAAATTTACCCAAATAAAGTTACAAACTTGTATACGATTCCGATAGATTTTGTGCAAGAAAATTTTAAATATTTTTATCTGAAGTTTGATTTGATAGTGTCACCCTCTTTTGAATTTTGATACTTAATTTCATTTCACTTTTGATATCTTCATTTTATTTCACTCGTGATATCTGTTTCATCTTCGTAATTTAATTTATTTATGCATGTCATTATGGTAATTTATTTTAGTTTATTCTTTATTCTAATGAAGCAGATGAAAAAAAGAAATGTAAAGAAGAATATCTGTATAATAAAGCTTTCTCAACCGGCCAACGATCCTTCTCGTGCATCGTGGTAAGATACTCAAAGAAAAGAAAAGATGACGCAAAGGTGATTGACTCCGTAATTCATGTGTAATGTTCTTATTACTGAATCAAAGCCCTAACAACAAGAAAAGACGTACCCTAATCTAATTCGCCCCATCCGATCATATCCATAAAAAAGATACAAATAAATATATTCCTCCCTCAGTTCTATTGATCGAATTTTTCCAACGAACAAATATACTTCTCTTTCGACGTGCAAAGTTAGTAGGTTGTTTATAAATGAACAAAAAGTAAATGAAATGGGACAAGGCAAAAACATGGAACTAGAGAAAATGTTTGCACTGATGCAGATTCATTTTTCATGAGTTATGCATTGAAAATATCCGATGGCTTTTATCTCATTGAAAAAATTTGACCAACAGAACTAGAGGAAGGGAGTATATTTGTCTGCGTCTTTTTTGTGGGTCGAGTTAAATTATGGGGTCTTTAATTTTTAAAAATTGGGAAATTTAACATGGATTTGGGCTTTTCTGATAGAGGAAAGTACAAGTAAAAAAATTCTTAACATCGAGGATAAATTTGATCCAAAATATGACACTGAGGATAAATTTAATCCAAAAATATGACAAAATATATTTAATCAAATTCTTAAAATAGAGGGATAAATTGAGCCCTTTTTTCATTATTTTATCGAGTATTTGTTACCTTTTACCTTCAAATATACTGAAACGATAGAGATGATCGAATTAGTGTTGTTTAACTAGACTTTCATCGGACACATTAACTTCCATCAATATTAGTTACCTTTCACCAACAGAAGTACCAACTTAATAATTGTCCATTTCTTAATTATGGTGTTTAGATTAGTTGCACGCGCTTTAACTGTTCCACCGAGTGTTAATCGTCCATTTCTTGGTGCTTCAATACTTGTTACACCTTTCACCAATAGAAGTACCAAATTAATAATCGTCTATTTCCTAATTATGGTGGTCAGACTAGCTGCATGCACCTTGACTATTCCACCGAGTGGTAATCGTCCATTTTTTAATTATTTTATTTCAATAAGTGTAACCTTTCACCAACAGAAGTATCAAATTAGTAATCATCCATTTCTTAATTATGGTGTTCAGACTAGCTGCATGCACCTTAACTATTTCACCAAGTGGTAATCGTCTATTTTTTAATTATTTTATTCCAATATTTGTTACCTTTCACCAACAGAAGTATTGGTCCATTTCTTAATTATGATATTCAGACTAGCTGCACGCATCTCAACTATTCCACCGAGTGGTAATCTTCCATTTCTTAATTATAATGTTTAGACTAGCTGCATGCGCCTTAACTTTTCCACCGAGTGGTAATCGTCCATTTTTAATTATTTTATTCCAATACGTGTTACCTTTCACCAACAGAAGTATCAAATTAGTAATCATCCATTTCTTAATTATGATGTTCAGACTAGCTGCATGGACCTTAACTATTCCACCAAATGGTAATCGTCCATTTTTTAATTATTTTATTCCAATACTTGTTACCTTCCACCAACAGAAGTATCAAATTGGTAATGGTCCATTTCTTAATTATGGTGTTCAGACTAGCTGCACGCGCCTCAACTATTCCACCGGGTGGTAATCTTCCATTTCTTAATTATAATGTTCGGACTAGCCGCACGCGCCTCAACTATTCCACCGAGTGGTAATCGTCTATTTCTTAATTACGGTGTTCCAATACTTGTTACCTTTCACCAATGGAAGTATCAAGTCAGTAATCAGCCATTTCTTGATTATGACGCTCAGATAGTGGTAATCGTCCATTTCTTAATTATGGTGTTCAAATACTTGTTACCTTTCACCAACGGAAGTACCAAATTAGTAATCGCCCATTTCTTAATTATGACATTCAAACTAGCCGCACACGCCTCAATTATTCCACCGAGTGATAATCATCCATTTCTTAATTATGGTGTTCAGATTAACTGCACGCATAACTATTTCACTGAGTACCTATTACCTCTCACCCGCACGGATTCGGAGTTGCTAATGTCCATTTATCAGAAAGAAATACTGTTTCAAGTGTCTAAGAATTTTATAAAACTGTACAAGTTTTTTCGAGCAACTTGAATGAAATTGAGAGTATTTGAGAATATATTTTCATCTGATTTACACCCTACAGTACAATGAACTGCAAGATTATTCACCAATCAATTCAGTAAAATGTTTGATCAAATGTCGACCCTTAACCAGAGGTCGACCGGAGAAAACTCTGTTGGGAGCACTGCCACCTTAATGGCCCTTGCAACGCGCGGTCCGGATTAATCGGGGCTCCAATGCGGGCACCGGACACCGGATGGGAAACCAAAAAAAAAAATGTTGATCAAATGAGTAAAAGTACAATAACAAATGCTATTCCAGTTCAACAAAGAACTTGGTGAATTGTTGCTCTTTCTGCATTTAGAAGCCAAATCCAAATTGAATAAATTGGCATAGAAATTCAAAGATGATTCTTTAAACAAAATCTGTAGTTTGATGCAAACAAAACCAAAACATAGGCCACTAGCTAGCATCATCGCGGTGAATCTTTGACCAAGCATAAAACGCCAAGCTAATATGCTCCGCTAAGTATCTCTAAACTTACTATACTGAGAGACAGAGAGAGAGATGGGGTCAAGGGAACTCTACCAATGCCAAATGAGTTGTGAACGGAGCGAGGGAAACTCTAACTCATTGACATTAGCTTTGGACCATTATCGGGCATGCCCATTCCAGCGGCCAGTTCAGCATCAAGTTGGGTGTGCGGTTTCGGGCCCATCATCATTTTCACACTGCATTAACAAAACTATTCATGTGAATATACAAGGTTTGCACTTCCCCAGACTACCAACTATAATCACTAAAAACCATGGATTCACGATTCACTAGTCAAACTTGTATGCTTGAAGCATACAAGTTTCAAATTCGATGGATGCATCTAGCTGAAAAAAGAAAATTCTAATCTCTATACAGCCAAATCAAATGAAAATGTGCTTGCCCACGATTTCAGTATACAATTTCTTATGTAAGCGTCACATTTTCAATTGTGAAACAAAATCCTCCAATTTACCACGTGAGATAGGTTGAATTATCCAAGAAATCCCAACTTGGACAATGCAATGGAAATAGAGAAGTTGATAGACGAATAAAACAAGATTTGTAAGTTCAGAACTTTAACACTTATCACAAGTTCTCTCTTAACCATTCACTTGCGAAAAGCTAATCTATTCCTTCCCCCTATCCCTGCAAGTGTGTAAGAAAGCAGAGGCTCTACGTTGTATATAACCTCTATTAGCGTCTGGAATCCCCATGCAATCAAAACCAACAGGCTAGAATATAAAGGTCACTTGCAAAGAATATAAGGCAGATACTGATGCCAAGTTTACTACAAGAAATTCTTTTATAATGAATAAAACTATTATTTCTTCTATTTCCATTAGTAACATACAGACAACTCTCTAGACAACCAGCTCGTATTATTTGTTGGCAAAATATATGGTTTAACAACAAATTATCAGCTATGCAGTATGGTGCCGTACAAGAAGATGAGATGATCTTCGGTCTTCAATTTTATATAACCCAACCTGATCCCGGGACTCTTAAAAATCATGGTCCCTGTAAGTTTAGGCATGCTTACCACGTTTCCCAATTCTGTAGTCCAAAATTAATTCTAGAGGAGGTGGTCTACTCCTTTTGTACTGTGAGAGGGGGTGTTATAGTCTGAGTTCTTCTAAGTTTGTTATACTTCCTAATAAGGAATGCATGTTACCTCTATCTTTCCGTGCAACTCCCCCCCACCCCCACACACACACAAAAAAAAAAAAAAAAAAAGATACACTATGCCCTTGGAAGACCATCGGGAAAGGAATGGTCAGTTCAAGGTCTCTATACATAATTTATGTCTTGTACAGAAGTATAATAGGCAAAAAGAATTTTTACAATGATCAGTACGATCCAGCTTGACTACAACTCCAGGTATCTACTAGTTTCAACCCGCCCATATAATGGGTATATCTGTGCAGATGGAAAATAATAGCCAAGTAAATCACTAAATTGGGTGTCTAGGATTTAAAACTTTAACTTCCAGACCTTCATTCACTTCATTGATTGTTATGCTACACCCTCAGGAGGCCAACATCTCACTAAAAGTCTGAAACATCTCTAGCCACTCAACCAAAATTGTTCAGCCACGTTGAGAAAAGTTGATATGGTTCTCTAGCAGAGAAGACCATATACCTTATATATCTGTCTCCAAATGAATTCTTCTCTTTTAAAATTAAGGGATAAAATATGTATCTAGACTCTAAAATTACTCCGCCTCCCACAAACAGCTAGGTTATATACACAATCGCATAATAGCTTCCCTGTCTAGCCCCTCACCCAAGTTAAGATTGTTCAGCCACGTTGAGATAAGTGAACATAAGGACTGCTGAAGTCAATGAAATCAAAACCTCAGTTCAAGTTGAAGCATCTCACCGAGACTGATTCATCAATTTTCAGCATTTAAGCTCCATTACCTCACAGTAATAAAGTGAAGAAATTTACTACTCCTACCCACTTTAACTTCAATCTATGCACCAAACTCATCATATAAGAAATCCATGATCACTTGTTGTTTCCTTTGCTTTGATTGCTGTATTATTTGCTGTTGTTAACATACATGGCTTCGTCACGATTGTATTTCCTTTCAACACTTGTTATTATGCTTTACTTGAGTCGAGGATCTATCGGAAAACAACCTTACAAGGTAGGGGCAAGGCTAAGCACACAATACCCTCCGCAGACCCCACTTGTGGAATTACACTGTTGTTGGGTGAGAAATCAATAATTACTTGTTGTTTCCTTTGCTTCGATTAACGTATTGTTTGTTGTTGTAATTGTTCTCTTCTACTTTATTTTTAGCACGGTTCTCCACTACTGCATTCAACACTTCTTGTTATTATGCTTTACTTAAGGTGAGGATCTATCCAAAAGATCCTCTCCACCTTCACAAGGTAGGGGCAAAGTTCCATACACACTACCCTCTACCCTCCCAGATCCCACTTGTGAGATTGCACAAGGTATGTTGTTGCTGGGTAACAACAACAACAACAACAACAAACCCAGTGTATTCCCACCTAGTGGGGTCTGGGGGGTAAGATGTACGCAGTCCATACCTCTACCTCTGATGAAGTAGAAAGGCTGTTTCCGATAGAACCCCGGCTCAAGACACGAGATACCACACAAACACATAGTAAAGCACAGAAGCAGATTACATAACATAAATACGGCACCCATAAGTAATATAAAATAGAGGAAAGCAGAGGAAAGCACACAGATTCGTAATAAAACATGGAACACGAAAGACGGAATCATAACAGGAATAAAACACCCACCAAGTAATTCCCTACACTAGCGACCCAAACTGGCCCTAATCCTCTGCCGAAATTCGCGCTCTCCAGACCTTCCTATCTAGGGTCATGTCCTCGGTGAGCTGTAACTGTTCCATGTCCCGCCTAATCACCTCGCCCCAGTACTTCTTCGGCCTACCCCTACCCCGCCTAAAACCATCCAACACTAGCCTCTCACACCTACGGACCGGGGCATCCATGCCCCTCCTCTTCACGTGTCCGAACCATCTCAATCGTGCTTCCCGCATCTTGCACTCCACTGAAGTCACACCAACCTTTTCCCGGATAGTCTCATTCCGAACTCTATCCCCTCTAGTCAGTCCACACATCCAGCGCAACATCCGCATTTCTGTCACCTTCATTTTTTGGATGTGGGAGTTTTTAACTGGCCAACACTCTGCTCCATACAACAAGGCCGGACGGACTACCACCCTGTAGAATTTGCCTTTAAGCTTGGGCAGCACCTTCTTATCACACAGCACCCCCGACGCGAGTTTCCACTTCATCCATCCCGCCCCAATACGGTGTGAGACATCCTCGTCAATCTCACCGTTACTTTGGATCACGGACCCAAGATACTTGAACTTATCCCTCTTACATACCTCCTGTGCTTCCAGCTTCACTACTACCTCATTCTCCCGCCTCACGTCATTAAACTTGCATTCCACATACTCTGTCTTGCTTCTGCTCACCCTGAACCCTTTAGACTCAAGAGTTTGCCTCCACACCTCTAATTTGTCATTCACACCCCCTCGAGTCTCATCTATCAGAACTACATCGTCTGCAAAAATCATACACCACGGCACCTCCCCTTGAATGCGCCGCGTCAACACATCCATCACCAACGCAAACAAAAAGGGACTAAGAGTAGATCCCTGATGCAATCCGGTCAGGACAATGAAATGCTCTGAGTCTCCTCCCGCCGTCCTCACCTGGGTTTTCGCTCCATCATACATATCCTTAATTACTCTGGTATATGCCAGCGGTACTCCACTCACCTCCAAGCATCTCCAAAGCACTTCCCTGGGGACTTTGTCGTATGCCTTCTCCAGATCGATAAACACCATGTGCAAATCCTTCTTCCGCTCCCTATACTGCTCCACCAACCTCCGCACCAGGTGGATTGCCTCCGTCGTCGAGCGGCCGGGCATAAATCCGAACTGGTTTTCCGAAATAGACACTATCCGTCTCAGCCTCACCTCGACCACTCTCTCCCAGATCTTCATAGAGTGACTCAATAACTTAATCCCCCTATAGTTATTGCAACTCTGAATGTCCCCCTTATTCTTATAGAGAGGGACCATGGCACTCCACCTCGGGCATCTTTGCCGTCCTGAAGATTTCATTAAACAATCCAGTCAACCACCTTACACCAGCCTCTCCAGCGAACTTCCAAAACTCCACCGGTATCTCATCCGGCCCCGTCGCCCTACCCCTTCGCATCCTGCGGACAGCCTGTCTAACCTCTTCTACCTTAAAACGTCTACAATAGCTAAAATCCCGACACTCCTCTGAGTGCTCCAGTTCCCCTAACACAATAGCTCTATCCCCTTCGTCATTCAAGAGCCTATGAAAATACGACTGCCATCTCTTCTTAATGTGGCCGTCCTCCACCAACACTCTACCGTCCTCCCCCTTAATGCACCTCACATGATCGAGGTCACGACCCTTCCTCTCCCTAGCCTTAGCGAGTCTAAACAACTTTTTCTCCCCTCCTTTCTCCTGCAACCCTGCATACAAGCTCTCAAAAGCGGCCGTCTTAGCTGCCGTGACTGCTGACTTCGCCTCCTTCCTCGCTAGCTTGTACTCTTTCCTGTTTACCCGCTTCTCCTCTTCGTCCTTACTTTCCACCAACTTAGCATACGCCCCTTTCTTGGTCCCCACTTTCTTCTCCACCTCTTCATTCCACCACCAATCCCCCCGACGGTGCCCGGCCCGGCCCCTAGAAACACCCAACACTTCACTTGCATTCTCCCTGATGCACCTTGCCGCCCTGTCCCACATACTATCCACGTCCCCCCTACACTCCCACACCCCCATTCCCGCCAACCTCTCCCCTATCTCCCACGCATTCACTGGCGTCAGGCCGCCCCACTTAATTCTCGGTCTACACTCCTTAGTCCTCCTCTTTCTATTCTTCTTTATACCCAAATCCATAACCAAGCGCCTATGCTGGGTCGAAAGATTCTCACTCGGGATGACTTTACAGTCCTTACACAACGCCCTATCCCCTTTCCTAAGCAACAAAAAGTCAATCTGAGTCCTGGCTACCGCGCTTCGAAAGGTGATCAGGTGCTCGTCCTTCTTCGGGAAGCCCGAGTTCACCACCACCAGCCCAAAGGCCCTCGCAAACTCCAGTAGGGTCGCCCCCTCGTCATTTCTCTCCCCAAAACCAAAACCACCATGCACGTCACCAAAGCCTCCCGGTAATGCCCCGATGTGCCCGTTGAAATCCCCTGCTACAACAATCTTCTCCGAACTAGGCACGCCTCTCACCACCTCCTCCAAAGCCTCCCAAAACCGCATCTTCTCCTCCCCCTCCGATCCCACTTGCGGCGCATAAGCACTACACACGTTCAGGGTAAACCCCCGAACGACCAACTTAATAGTCATCAACCTATCGTTGATCCTCTTCACCTCCACTACCTGACCTCTAAGCTCTTCGTCTACTAAGATGCCAACTCCATTCCTACGCCTGTCGCTCCCAGAGTACCACAGCTTGTAACCATCCACATCCCTAGCCTTAGACCCTACCCACTTGGTCTCTTGGACACACGCAATGTTGATCCTCCTCTTCCTAAGAATCTTCACAAGCTCTATGGACTTACCCTGAAGGGTCCCTATATTCCAAGACCCAACCCTCAGCCTACCGTCCCGCCCTCTACTTACCCCCCGCGGCCAAACCTTGGCCCCCCTCCCACTCCCGCCCTCTCCTCATCCCCCGCCCCCACCACGGCCCCACTCCCCAACCCCCTCGAACATGACCCTATCCACCCATTACCGCCCACAGCCACAACTACACGAAAGTATAGGAAAATATACAGATATACACGGTGGTTGTATCAAATCAGCAGCAAGGAAATACAAGGCTCACACAAATTCAAAGGAATACTCCCGAAACAAAACTATACTCAATTAGGGGGCAAACACCACCGGACTCAACACCCACCGCCCCAAATACAGGTTCCCAGCCAATAACCCAATCCAAAGCAGTAGAAGAAACGACCACAGCAACAGCAACAACAGACAACAGACAATGTCCACAAATTCCACGCAAGTCAAGGTACAGGGGCTACTACTAGCATAATACTAAGAATGGAATATGAAATAATGAAATAAAATGGAATATGAAATAACGAAAATAACAAAGGTTAGAAGTCACCGGATTACGCTTGGAGCTGCGGCTGCTGGAGACGGAGCGGCGGGTGGCGGCTGGAGACCGGGCGGCGGCTGGCTGGCTGAAGGCCGAGGTGGGGGGAGGGCTGGTGTACCCCGCTGGGGGGTACAGACAGGACAGGTAAGGGTGGGGGGTGGGGGGGCCGGCCGTCGGGCCGGCGGTCGGGGTCGGCGGTCGGGGCCGGCGGTCGGGTCGGCGTCGGGGACCGGAGGTCGGGGCCGGCGGTCGGGTCGGGTCGGCGCCGAAGGTCAGCGATGGCGCCGGGGACCGGGGACCGGTGCGAGAGGGAGGGAGAGAGGGTAGGGAGAGAGAGAGAGAGAGAGAGCCGTTAGAGAGAGAGAGCCGTTTGGGCGGCGCCGGAGGTCGGCGCCGGGGGCCGGAGGTCGGGCCCGGAGATCGGGCCGGGTCGGCGCCGACGGTCGGCAACGGCGACGGGGGCTGGTGACCGGTGCGAGCGAGAGAGAGGATAGGGAGGAAGAGAGAGAGTCGTTAGGAAGAGAGCCGTTAGGAAGAGAGAGAGCCGTTAGGAAGAGAGAGAAGCAAAATGTTGTTGCTGGGTAAGAAATGAATAATTACTTATTGTTTCCTTTGTTTTGATTACCGTAGCATTTATTGTTGCTATTCATCTCTTCTATTTTGTTATTAACATAACTTCTTCACTACCATATTTCCTTTCAATACTTGTTACAAGTACACTTAACTTGAGCCAAAGATCTATCAAAAACAGTCTCTCTACCTTCAGAAGGTAAGGGCAAAGGCAACATACCCATTACCCTCCCCAGCCCACATGTGGGATTACACTAGGTATGTTAATAGACCAATAATTACTCAACTCCACAAAAAAGAAGTAAATTTTACTCCAATTATTCAATAAATAAGCTAAATTCAGTCAACATCTTACCGCTTCCTGTGCTTCTTCGTCTTGAAATGCTCATCCCTCACTGTAACATTTGCAAAATACCGACTACAAACACACAACAAAAATCATTTCTTCCCCCCAAAAAATCTTAATCCACGAGATTAAAACAAAAAACACTAGATTGGTTAAAACAAAAAACACTAGATTAAGTGTCAAAAGAACGATTATCATACTCACAGTGCATACAATAGTCATTTGCAAAATATCAACCAAAAACACACACACAAAAAAACAAATTTTTCTTTCAGAAACCCTTAAAATTCCGATAAATTAAAGTAACGAACAATAAATTAAGTTTCAAAAGAATTGGAACGCTTATTTAACTCGCAGTGCATACAAATACTCTTTTTTTAAAAAAAAATGCAGTAAAATTCAAAAAATTAAGCAACAAACGATATATTAAGCATCAAAAGAACGTTTATCTTACTCGCACTACATGACATTCCCAAAATATCAGCTAAAAACAAACCAGAAAAAAATCAATTGTTCTTTCAAAAACACTTAAAATTCACAAAAATTAAGCAACTAACACTAAATTAAGCTCCAAAAGAACGTTAATCTTACTCGCAGTGCATACAATCAACTTAAAACACAAAAACAAAACAAATTTTAGTTTTCAAAAACGCACTAAATTCATGAAATTTAAGCAACGAACAATAAATTAAAAAAAAAAATCAAAGAGCACTAAAATTCACGAAAACTGAAGCAAAAGCGCACTAAAATTCACAAAAATTGAAGCAACAAACAATAAATTATCAAAAAAAATCAAAAATGCAAAAACTGAAGCAAAAACGCACTAAAATCCACAAAAATTACGCAAAAAACAATAAATTAAGTTTCAAAAAGACACTTTTATCTTACTCGCAGTGCATACAATAATACTGTCCCATTCCAGGAAGATCTTCATCAACTGGCAACGCATTCCGTTGCTCTTCCGGCTTATTCAGTTCATCATAAACGGCGTCGTCCCCTTTTACTAGGAATTTGCCCCGGCGAAATTGCTTGTGTGAGTATCTTCGCTTCTTTACGCTCCGGTGTGGACACTTGCCGCCCATTTTTTTCTCTCTGTCAAATTAGGGTTTTTTTGAACGATTTGGGAAATTCGGAACCCTAATTGGGATTTATATAGTTTTCTATTGGAACGACATCGGTTTGGTTGGGGCCTTGTTTTATTTAGAATAGTAGTATATGATCTAGAATAGAAGAATTAAAAGATTATACATAAATATGACCCTAAATTTGACGTCAAATTATAACTTTGACCTTGAACTTTGACAGTACACAAATATGACCTTTAACTATTCAACACTGTATAAATATGACCTCCGATCCTAAGTGGCAAGACGCGTGTTCAACACGTAAAACTGGGCGTGTCCAACTTAAAATCTAAGGGTATATTACATAAATATGACCTTAAACTTTGACAGTGCATAAATATGACCTTTAACTATTCAATACTGCACAAAAATGACCTTTAAATGACTTTTCACTATTATTTTTTCATTATTTTCGGCTCAAAGATGAAAATGGCATCTAATTTCTTTTGTCATTGCGGAAAAAGAGCAATATTGAAGATTTATTAATTAGATGGGTCAGCCTCATATGAAAAAATCGCGCGGATATGTATATATATTATAAAACAGAGGGCGAATTTAAGTTATATAATATATCTAAATATAATTTATTTAAATATCAATTAAAGATGAAACTATACGAATAATAAGAAAATTATATTTTAATAAAACGCTATTAAATTAACGTTATTAAGGATAGTAGTAGTAGTATATTAAATTAACGTTATTACAATGTTATTAAATTAACGTTATTAAAACATTATTAAATTAATGCAAGGGCGGACCTACGTGATTGCCATGGGGTTCACCCGACCCCCCTCGGTAAAAAAGTTACGTTATATATATAAGGTAGAAAATTTATATTTATGTACGTATATTAATGTTGAACCACATGAAACAAGACACTTAGATAGCCTAGTGGTGTTATTTACTATTCTTGGCCGCTTCCTTCAACCTACTGCGCGGGTTCGATTTTTTAATTAAAAAAAACTAGGTGTTGCTGCTATAGAAATAATAATAATAATAATAATAATTTAAAAAAATGATGTCTTTTTAACACAAAAAGCAAAACTTTGACAGTGCACAAATATGACCTTTAACTATTCAAAACTGCACAAATATGACCTCCCTCCAAGTCAGCCCTTTTAACGATGCGGCACCGTGTCATTGGATTACCTTTCCACGTAGGTGCGAGTGAAACTTACACATGGGGTTGCAAAATCGGAGGTCATATTTGTTCAGATTTTGAAAGTTAAAGGTCTTATTTGTGCACTATCAAAGTTTAAGGTCAAAGTTATAATTTGGAGTTAAGTTTAGGGTCATATTTATGTATTAACTCAAGAATTAAATTAAAAGAAAAAACAAGAAAATACATAAAGTCCCCGATGTTGGGCGACTTTTTCAAAAAGATACCTAAACTATACTTTCGACCTATTACCCCACGAATCTTACTTAAATCGTTGCAAATACACCATTTTCGCTGAATTCCAGTTACAAGAAAGAGAGTGAATACACGCACCAATCAGATGTTGCCATGTGTTAAATAATTTAATTTCATATTTTATTTATATTTTTGAATAAAGTTTTCCTTTTTATTTTATTGATCACCCCATCCCACCCCCCACCCCGTCCAACATCTCCCTCCCCATCCCCGTCCCCTTCCAGCAGCTTCCCTCCACCCCCACCCCTATCCAGTTGTTGATTTTTCAATTCTTCTTTCTCTTTGGATTTCAGTATTAATTTTGTGGTTCAGTGGTTTCAATTTCGTGTTTACGTTAATTTTGTATTGCTTTATGTGTTTGTTGATTGTCTAATGATGAGATCAGAACTCCATTAAAATGGAGCTTTCTAGTTCTTCTTAAGAGGATATATATTGGGTTTTATAAAATTGTTCAAAATATATATAAAAAAAAAAAAAACAAGATCGATATTTGAATTGCAATAACTATAAGAGTATAAAGTTGTTAAGCCACATTTTAAAAGTTTGAGAGACTATTATGAAAATAAGAATGATGATGGTGTGTCTCGAGAACCACTTTGAATTCATGTAATGCATTTGACTATAGGAGCCATTGATCTTCTAATGAGATTGGTGAGCAATATAGAAAAAAAAAATTATTTATGGTGTTTATTGATCTACATAAATCATATAGTATACTCTCTCTAGGGGGGTTTTATGGAGTTGTTTGAGGCTAGAGATGTGCATGTAGCTTTCATTAGGGGGACTAAGGACTATAGATCAATTTATAGCCCCTTTTTGTCTTTATGATGGATTAACAGAGGTAAGATATCGAAAGGAAAGTGTTGTGGTATATGTTATTCGCAAGTGACATAGTATGGATTAATGAAACGCGTAGTGGAGTCAACGATATGCTAGAGGTTTATGGATGAATGTTAAAGTCTAAAGGGTTTAGGTTGAGAAAGATTAAGATAAAACACTAAGAGTGCAAATTCAGCGACGTAACTCATGAGACAGATGTGTAAGTGAGGATTGAACGCAAGTCATTTTCAAAAAAGAAAAAGATTCAAGTATCTTGGGTCAATGATCCAAGGAAATAGGGATATTAAGGCCAAACACATTGCCAACCCCTTAAAATTGGCGGTAACTTTCACTTAGGCACCTTTCAAAAGATACTAAAATGACATAGTTGGAGGCCGATTTAGGTGTTTAAAATGAACAACATCCACTTTAGGTGGCAAAGTGAAAGTTTGTGTCAAGTTTAGAAACCCGACGATGTGTTTAGCTGGATATTAAATAATGATGTTACACGTCATGTTAGACGGGTGGATGAAATGTATTATAAAGGTGTCAAGTGGGCCAGGCTGGGTCAAGCCGGAACCGGCCTGTCTAGTTTAACCGGGTTGTGGGCCGGTTTCGGTCCGGGTTGGGTTAGGTGGGCCGGGCTGGTTCCAGGTTCAATAGTAAAATTGTTGAAAACAATCCTGAACCGGCCCACTTAACCCA
>NC_061119.1:4533011-4533973 GCF_002878395.1 Capsicum annuum
TATATATATGTATGTATGTATGTATATATATATATATGTATGTATATGTATATACTTACATGCTAATTTATAAAATATATACACATGTATACGTTAAATATACACGTCTATAGAAGATATATACACACCATTCAATATATATGTACTACTTTAAAATTAAATAAACTATATACTGCAATATATATGTATTACAATCTATAGATAGTTATATTATACTAATTTATAAAACACATACACATGTAGACGTTAAATATATACGTCTATAGAAGATATATACACACCATTCAATATATATGTACTACTTTAAATAAAATATATACTATTCTACAATATACATTTGTATATACTACAATATGTATATATATATATATGTATATATATATATATATAGAGAGAGAGAGAGAGAGAGAGAGAGAGAGTTATATACTAATTTGTAAAACATATACACTTGGATACATTAAATATATACGTTAAATATACATGTGTATAGAAGATATATACAATAATATACAAAACATATACTACTTAATATAATAAATTACTAATACTTGATAGTTAATTAATGAATGTTGAATTTTATTGATTGCAAAATGATCCAAAATTTATAATTTACAAGAATAAAAAATCTACAAACTATGCATCATTTTTTCCAACTCATCCATATTAATATTAACGGGAACTTGCATAGGATAGTCAAAGTCAATGGGGGCAAACCCATGCATTGGACTTGATTCTGCTGAGTTCTCTCGCGAAGTCATAGTTTCTTCAAGTTTCTGCTCGTCATTCGGCTCCAGTTCCATTCCTTGATTTCTTCTTTCTGCTCTAATCCAATCTCTGAGGCAAACTAGAACATTCATTGCATTGCTTCCCAATGAGTGTCGGTTGTCTCCATGTTGTTGTCGTCCCTGACTAAAGGCGCTCTCTGATGCAACGGTTGACATTGGAACTTTCAAGATTAGCTA
>NC_061119.1:4534073-4538416 GCF_002878395.1 Capsicum annuum
GTTGTTGTCGTCCCTGACTAAAGGCGCTCTCTGATGCAACGGTTGACATTGGAACGTTCAAGATATCTCTAGATAATCTTGAAAGCACAGGATATTGTGATTCATTATTCCTTCACCAATCCAACATATTGATCCATCGCCTGCGATTCTCTGGCGGCGACCGAAGATAATACTTAAGCTCTTCCCGATAAATTGATGTGTATGCTCCCTCGTCGACACTGTTCCAACAGGGTAAATCATAAAAGGAATCAGGAAAACCACAATGTGCCGGCCTTTTAGAAAATGATGGCACCTCTAGAGAATGAGGAGCGACAGTTGGACTGATATGTGTCGGTACAGCTAAATCAACTAAATCAGCATAGTGGTTATATAATTTTTCTATGTAAGCATTCGCATCAGACGTAGCCATCCACAAATTAGGTTGTACTTGTTCAGAATTATTGTTAGTATTTATTTCTAAGTTACGATAAATAAGAGTACTAAAGTGGCACATAGTATGGTATTTAATGCACGGATTTAGCATAGCACCAACCAAAAAAATAGGGGGAATCGGAAAAAAATATTTTTTAAATTTAGTAAACATGGCACCAACAACATTTTCATAACCTTCTTTATCTTTATATTCTTTGAGCAAACTAGAAATATCGGTTGTATATCCCAAAATATTACAAACAGTAGGATAATAAGCACCGGAAAATTCAACGGTAGCTACATAAAAAAATTTCAAAAACTTAACAAGATCATTAATTACAACCCAATCAGAATCGAGTAGCATGCAATCAGCAAAATCAGCAAATGAACCACAATGTTGGTTAAAAGCTAATGTAATAGGAACTCTATATTTATAACAAGTTTTTAAAAAATCATACGTAGAATTCCAGCTAATATCAATTTCCTCAGGCATCAATATCGGTGCAAGTCCATTTTCTTGACATTTAACTTTAAATTCTTAAATTCTCGATCTACGATTATTTTCTTGTATAAAACCAACAACAAGACGAATTTTTTCAATATAAATCTCAAAAAACTCAAGACCATCTTTTACAATTAAATTATATGTATGACATGCACACTTGATATGAAAAATTTCAGGTAACGACGGTGATAGCTTAGATTTCAACTTTGTTATAGCAGTCTTGTTGTTAGAAGCGTTATCAAAAGCGATACATATGATTTTATTTTCGATACCATAAAATGCTGCAACTTTATGTATCGAGTCAGCAATAAATTGTCCAGTATGTTTACGATCTTCTTCATATAAAAAAGCAAGAATACGTTTTTGCATCACAAAATTACTATCTATCCAGTGACAAGTAACGGTTAAATAATCATTTTTATTTACAGCACGACCAAGATCAAAAGTTAGGGATATTCTACATTGAATATTTTTTTAACAATGTAGATAAATAAAAACAATATTGCGAATGAAGTCTAAAAATATCGGACCGACAAGTACTTCTAGGAATACCATTAAACATAGGATTATAAATTGCTTGAATATAATGAATAAAAGCATCAGATGAAGGAAAACTAAAAGGCAAATAACCTACAGCTACCATTTTTGCTATTTCTTTCCGGTCCCTCAATTTATTATACTTCTTCGTTACGTGACCGGTTGTTGGATCTATTCTAGTTTGTGTGGGCCCACCAACATCTTCACCACCTTGTGCAATTTTTAACTCTCTTTCGTGGTCTTCAACTAAATGTCTCATTAACGTACCCGTACCCCCTTGCTTGCCTCCTCTTTTATGCTTATATATTTTTTGACAAATATTGCATTGCACCTCAGTATCTGATATACGTTCAAAAAATTTTCATGCAACACTAGTTTGTTTACGAGCTCTTGGGGCACGGGGAGGACGGGGAGGGAGATTAACCGATTCGGATCTAACGTTAGCATTTCCTACTTCGGGTGTCTCACCAATATTTTCATCATCTTCATCTAAATCAACCACATCTACTTCATTTTCTTCTTCTACACCGTAATTTTCCTGAACTTCTAAATAATTCATAACGTGAGGACCTACACCTATTTCTTCCTCAAAAGGTTGACTAAGTGGTACCGGAGGCGAAGGCACACGGGTATATCTAGTACTTGAAGTACCTCTACCGCTAGTAATTCGCTTTTTGCTACCACTACCACTTCCGGGATAAAAAAAAAATTGACACTTTTACCGAGGTTTCTTAATTTATCCATGGTATAAATCAAACTAAAAAATATTCAAAATACACAAAAAGTAATAAAATAAATATTCAACAATTAATACACTAATTATAAATTAAAAGTAAGGGATGAAACGACAAAACCAAATTTTGGAAGTATCCGAAGGTTGCGACTTTAGAAACTTTCATTCGTACTTAGTAATCGCAAAATTAAAAAAATTAAAGTGAGCACTTTATAAATTAAATATATAGAATATTGGAGAATTGAGAAATGAGATTTGAGACTTGGGAGGATAAAAAATTGTGTGGAAAATGATTTGAAAGTGTAGGGTATTTATAAAAAAAAAATTGGGATTAAAAAATAATTTTAAATAATTTTTTTTTTTTTTTTTTTATATTTGGGCCCAAACTAGCCGTTGGGTCAACGGCTAGTTTGGCCTAATTTTCCAAAATCTAAAAAAAAAAAATTAAATGGGCTTATCTGGGCCGGGCCGAGCCGATTAATCGGCGGGCCCTAACCGGGTTGATTCTGGTCTGGGTTAATCGGGCCCAAATTCAAAATCCAACTGGACCGGGACCCTTGGGCTTACCGGGTCGGGTCAAACCGGTCTGGTTTTCTTTAGTGGACCGATTCGGACCGGTTAAAACCGACCCATTTGACACCCTTAATGTATTATGTGATTAAAATTTGTCACCAATACATAGAGATAAGTTTTATAAAGTGATAATCTGACCAACTATGTCGTATGAGATGAAGTGTTGGTCGATCAAGAACCAGCAAATGCAGAAGATGATAGTAGCAATTTTTTTTTGTGAGATGAATGTATGGACATATTATGGGACATATTATGACACATATGACTAAGAATAAAGATAGGAAAAAGTCATCATTTACACCCTAAATTATATTCGAAAAGTCGAAGACACACCTAAACTATTGAAACAACCTAATACACACCTAGACTATTTAAAAGTGAATTTATTTATCCCTTAAAACGTCACCACCAGATTTTGTCCTGAATGTGCATTACATGCGCTGACACGTGTCAATAGCATTTTTTTCACTTTTTTTTTTCTCTAGATTAATCACCAGTTTCAATTATTATTTTTTAGTTTAAATTTAGGTAAAGTCTTTTTATTGATAGCATGAACGGATTCGATCGGGTCAAAGTGACCCGAATCCAACAAGGTAAATAACTTCAATTCTTTCACTGTTTCACAACCTTCCGCCATTTTTGTGAAATTCAAGAAACCCAAATCCAATTCGATAAAATTCGAGCAAATATAACTCAAATCGTATGCAAACACAGAACTCAATTCTTGAAATTCAAGAAACCAACAATTTTGTTCAGTAAAATTCAAGTAACTCACAATCCAATTCGTAAATACAAGAAACCCATAATCCAACTTTGTAAAATTCGATAAATCCATAACACAATTTACAAAATTCGAGAAACCCACAACATAATTCAATAAAATGCAAGAAACCCAAAACCTAACTCGCAAAATTCAAGATACCCACAATTTAATTTAATTTTCAACTACCTACAGCAAAATATCAAACAAATGAAGAAAAAGATTTAAAAATAAGTGTATTTGTGAACTCATCGATAAATTGACGGAGGTTGAGAGAAAAAAATGGAGCTAAGGAATTAGAGATAGAGTTAAGAAAGAGAGGAGAAAATATGGAACAAGACAAAGATGAAGAGAAAAAAAGAAAGAAAAGGAAAAACACATAAAAAGATAAAGAAAGAAAATAAAAACTATATTAATTTAAATAAAAAACTAATTAAATATAATTAGTTGATAAAATCCAATTGAATGATGACATGTGGACATTTTTACTCAGTTTTTTTTTTTTTTTGGCTTTTCACGCGTGTGTAGGAATGTGCATATCACATTCTTTGCCACGACAATTTTGAGGAATAAATAAAGGGATAATTACATAATTTAGCCAATATTGACTCCTAATTACCTTATTTAGCCTAGTTTCAATTAATTACAATTCATAGCTTTTTCTTGCCTATTAATTTTTCATAATTACAATTCATAACCTCTCTCATGTATTTTTTCTTTTTCTCTATTTTCTATTACTTTTTTTTTCCTTTTTCAGTTTTCTCCTTCATTTTTTTTTTCATTTTCTCTTTCTTTTTTCAATTTTTTCTTTTTCGTTTTTTTTT
>NC_061119.1:4538516-4578227 GCF_002878395.1 Capsicum annuum
TTTTTTCTCCTTTTTTTTGTTTTTTTTTGTCTATTTTTTATTACTTTTCTTTTTTTTTCTTCTTCAATTTTTCTTTTCCTTTTTTTATTTTCTCTTTCTTCTTTCTTTTTTCAACTTTTCTTTTTCATTATCTTTTTTTCATTTTGCCTTTTTTTCCTTTTTCTTTTTATTTTTTATCCTTCTTTTTTTGTTTTTTCTTTATTTTCTATTACTTTCCTTCTTTTTTGTATTTTTTCTCCTTTTTCTCACATTTTTTTTATTTTTTTATTTTTTATTTTTTATTTTTCTCCTTCTTTTCATTTATGCGAACTAGCAAACACAAATACAAGTGTGAACTATGTTTCAATTTTTCTTTTTCGTTTTCTTTTTTTTCTTTTATATTTTTTTCTTTTTTTTCCTTTTTATTTTTTCTCCTTGTTTTATTTTTTTTTTATCTATTTTCTATTACTCTTTTTTTTTTCCTTCATTTTTTCTTTTCCTTTTTTTGTTTTCTCTTTCTTCTTTCTTTTTCCATTTTTTTCTTTTTCGTTGTGTTTTTTTCAGTTGTCTTTTTTTTATTTTTCTTTTTTTCCTTTTTATTTTTTCTCCTTTTTTTTCAAATTTTTTCTCCTTTTTTTTTCTTTTTATTTTTCTCCTTCTTTTCATTTGTGCGAACTAGCAAACACAAATACAAGTGTGAACTATAAAATATAAAAATAAAGGCTAATTATAACATACAAATACAAATACAAATGCGAACTATAACATATAGATACAAGTGTGAACTATCATTTGTATTTTTTAATTATTGAAAGGGAACGATTGATTTTCTTTTTACGAATACTTGTTTGTATTTATTTATACGAGTTGTATTTATTGATACAAATAAATACAATTTAATTTTTTATAAAAATACAATATATACAAATACTATATGTATTTGTATTTTTAAAATCATTGGTTTCATTTGTTTGTAATTGTATTTGTATCAAGTGATATTTATTTATTTATAAATATGAATAATAATTTTGACATACAAATACAAAACGGTACATTTGTATCAAATGATGCATTGCATATTTATATATTTTAGAATCAAGAAAATACAATTAATGCATTTACTTGTTTGTATACAAATACAAATGATAAATTCTACATAATCACAGCTAAATACAATATACAATCAACTTACAAATACAAATACAAAATAATTCTTTAAAAATAAAAAGACATCGACGAAAATAGAATACAAATACAAATATAATCTAAATATGCAAACACAATAAAATCATAATACAAATATAATCCAATATAATATACAGTCAATTATAAAATACAATACAAAACAGTTCTTTAAAATACAAGTGTGAATTATATAAAATATAAATGATGGTGCGAACTAACAAATACAAATACAAGTGCGAACTATAAAATACAAATATAAACGCGAACTATAAAATATAAATACAAGTGTGAACTTTAAAATATAAATACAGTTGTATCAATGAATACAAAAATATAAAGGACGGCGTAGCTACAAATAGATAAACAATTATGGTATTTACGTTATAATCAATGACTTGTGCTCGAGTAGTTATATTTTAAAAAAATATAAAAAAAATATAAAATAGAACAAAAAAAATAAGTACAAAAAAAAAAAAGAAAAAAAAAAGAGATAGAAGAGAGAAAAAATATATATATAAAAAAAAATAGGAAAAATTAGAAAAAAGAAGAAGAAAAACCGAGGAAAACACGAAAAAGAAAAAAAATGGTAGTGTTTTTGGCAAGACTAAATATGTAGTGTATTTATGTTTTATAATACAAATCACTGAGTAAAAGTGAATACAGCAGCTGTGAATCGAATACAGCAGCTAAATGGTACTATATTTATATTTTATATGAATACAGACTATTGATAAAATCGAATACAGCGGACGTAAATTGAATACAAAGGCTATAAATGGTAATTATGTAAAATATGGCTATGGAATGTGAGTTTTCCAGCAAAATGTGGCTATTTTTGAAAGATCCCCGATAAATAAATTCACTTTTAAATAGTATAAGTGTGTGTATTAAGTCATTTTAATAGTTTAAGTGTGTCTTCAACTTTTCGAGTATAGTTTAAGGGGAAAATGATGACTTTATCCATAAAGATATTTAGAACAATGTGGAAAGGATGTTCATGGCGGACAAAATAAAGAGGAGAAACTGAGATAATTCCTGTACGAGAAAAGGAGATACACCGATGTCCGGTGAGGAAGTGTGAGATACGGACCATATAGGGTATAGCAAGTGGTAGAAGTAGGCGAAAATATTACAGAGAAGTGATTAGACTAAACATGACACACCTACAACTTACCGAGCATATGATCCTAGATATGAGAATATAAATGCCAAGATATCAATAGAAGATTAATAGGTAGTCGAGTGTCATCTAATTTTACTTATCCTTATTGTTATGATTACTCTCCTGCTATCTCATTCTTCGATTTTGCTATTATTACTAGGTGGATCCGTTACTTCAGTTACTATATTATTTGTTGTTGTTATTATTTTCTTTTTTTAATTATTTTTAACATAATTACCTACTATACTTAATCTTTTTAATATATTTTAGTCGAGTTGACGTTTTATCGGAAACAACCTTTCTGGTTTTACAAGGTTGAAACAAGTGTGCATACTATCATCCTCCTCAAACCACACACAATATGTTATTGTTATGTATTTTGGGATCGTTACATTGTTGGTTAGAATTATATTGATAAAAAATTTCTTATTTTAAACTCAAAATATAAATACTATTGGGGATAAGGAAGCAAAACTAGTGAAAACGACAATTCATTTTTAGGATTTTCAATACACTTAGACAAGTGCATGGCAATGGATATCACATCACCTTCACATGCCTCTCATAAGGTATCATTTAAATTATATCTTTATTTTTAAAAATTGTGTAAAATATCTTTTCTCTATTTAAAAAAAATATCTACTTTTCTTCTTAGTTCGTTTAAAAAAAACAATTTTTTCATTTTATAATAATATTTTAATTTTAATTTTTTACGTGACATATTTAAGAATATAAGATCAAAATTTTTTTTAGTACATTTGATATATCTTTAATTTAAGATTACAAGATTCAAAAGTTTTTTTATTTTATCAAATTTCGTACCAAATTAAAATAGATTATTTTTTTTAAAATGGAGGGAGTAGTTAATTTGACTTATAAAACAGTAGACTGTCGTGTAATTCTCAAATTTTCAATTTGTTCAAAAGAGATTGTTACACCGTTATCTATAAAGTTCATAAATTACAAAAAAAAAAAAAATCATTTAGTAAGTAATTTTTTTTTTTTTATGACTCGATTTGCATATCATATACTCCCTCCGACATGACACATTGATAAAAAAATAATTAATAACACGGCTAGTTTATCATAGTACACTTTATATTTTAATTTGAAGAAAAAATAATTAATGCAAAGGGTTCTTGATTAATGAAAAAAGATAAGTAAAATGAGAAATCAAATTAGAAAATTTGGGACAGGTAGTTTGAGACGGAGGAAGTATTAAACATAGTTAATTACAAGAGCTAGTAACCAAAGTAGAGTCCCTATGTGGGTTAGGGAATATACAGAGTGTTGGATCGGGACATAAAATGCACACCGTCCATACCATTACCTCAGATAAAATAGAGAGAGTGTTTCCAATAGACCCCTAATTCAGGACAGTTGTTAGCTTCACTAACACTTGTTTAACTTAACAAGTTCATCTGATGCTTGCAAAGGAGAACAATAACAATATACCGAGTATAATTTCATGAGTAGATCCTGGAGAAACTGATGTGTAGGCAGTTTTACCTTACCTTGTGAAGATACAACCTCGAAAAGTGTATCGAAAACGTAGCTCATTGTATCCATGCGCTTCATATTCGCCCAAGTTTTTAAAAAGATGTAAAGCTACACAACAAATCAAACAAGTGAAGTGATGAAATAATGATATATATAGGCACAAGGACAGTTGATACTGTGTACTGTATAATGTAGATGTGTGGCCATAGAAATTAAATGTTTTTAATTTTATTTGAAATTTTTAACGTTAGAGTTGACGATGAAGTTTTGTTTACTCATACTTTTTTGCAAAGGAGAGAAGAGAATATTTTTATTTGAAAGTTTTTATAACTTAAGAATAAACTTGGGTTCGAGTTTTGGATATAGAAAAATTTTGTTAGGTAATTCAAATTAGTTGAGGCTCAAATACGGTATCGGACACGAAGGAAAAAGGAAAGAAGTTGAATGGTTAGTACTTAGTAGAATAGAATGGTAAGACAGGAGCCACGTGCTGAATAGTCTAGGGCAGGTGATGTTTATTCTTGTGGCCAATTATACGATTACACGTGGCGTCACCAAATGGAAGTCAATAGCTTCACCTGAAGTGCCTCATTCTACCTAGTGGAATGGTGAGTAGTGCAATTTCAACCAAATTATCTACCTCTCGGAAGGTAGGGGTAAGGTTTGCGTATGCTCTGCCCTTTCCGGACTCTACTACTGACACTGTACTGGTTATGTTGTTGTTGTAAGGTCAATTTTTTGTTGTTGAGTATATAGTTAGATGATGAACTCCGTGGTCAAATATTTGTTGATGCGTATATAGTTAGATGATGAACTCCGTTGATGAGAATCCTGACTCGGCTATTGAATTGAATGATGATAATGTTTGATTAATGTGTTAGTGCTCTTACTGAACCAAAGCCCCGGGATGAGAAATCATCTGCTGTCGAAACGACACTATGAGTTCAACAACAACATACCCAATATATTCCCACAAAACTGATGCAAAGAAAGCGTCGTCTGTGAAGATCGAACCCACAACCACGTGATTAAAAGCCACGCGCTCTACCACTGAGCTAAGACGACTTTTTTAAACAGTTCTCTGCAAGGACCAAAACCGACAACCGGCGACATAACTTATACTACCAAGTGCCACTGAGCTGCAGCATTCACTTCACCTGAAACAAATAATCTGTTTGGATGTTCACTGCCTTTATTGAAAAAACAACAACATACACAGCGTAGTCCCACAAAGTGGGTCTGGAGAGGTTGTTTCAGATAGACCCTAAGCTCAAGAAAGAAAGTCCAAAGCAGTCCAAAAAAATAAGTAATGGAAGTATACGAAAAGACAGATAATAAAGATAGTGAACAGATAGTACTACAACAATATAATACGATAGTCGGGATGTTTTGAACGAGTGTTGAGCGAGTGAAGTGCCCCATAAAGAAGGGCGAGCTATATGTATGAATTCCGTGAGCAGCGATTTCACTTCAGGTTCAGGTGCATCCAGCAGGAATTGAACCTACGAATTCGCCATATCGAACTCGATAAACCCGACTCCTGAGATAGAGAAATGCAATAAGTATAAGAAACAAGAGATAGCAACAGAAATCGAAGGACAAGAAACTACACTAGTAATATTACGACTGCTAGTATAGGCAGACTAACCTTCTTCCTTAATCCGTATCCTCCACAACCTCCTACCTAAGGTCATGTCCTCGTTAAGCTGAAACTGCCTTTAGTGTGAATCTTTGTACAAAAAAAATTTCCACCAGACTAACAGTGGGACAGAAGTAATTACTCTTCTAATTTATCAGAGATTGGCATTTGACATGAACAAGAACATAGATCACCTTCTTAGGGAACACATTAAAAAATAAGCTAATAACTAAATTAAAAAGCAGAAAAAGATGCATGAATCTGCACTTAGAAATGGAAAAGAAGAGATCATATACTACAAACTTGATTTTTGCTCATAGTAATTGCTAGTGTCAGGAAAAAAAGGAAATGGCTGCTCCCCTGCAACACCAACATATAACGAAGGCATACTAGGTAGGTAATTGAACAACAATATCTCGGAAGCTAAACTGCATATTCGAGTAGATTATCCAGTTCTCCATATTTCAAGACAACGGTGAACCTCAACCACGTAAATACATCTATGACTAACCTGCTGGCCCAGAAAGACATTACAAGAAACATGTATAGGAATACACACTTGGGGCAGCAGAAGTTATAGTAGTTTCATGTAGTAAAGGCAATGAATTCGTAATTTGTTATGCTTACCACATGGCATGGGAAATGATAGACCGTCAGATACAATGCTTATTCCCCGAGTCGAATCCTTTTGTTGTTTGTAAGGTCTTTTACAAAGCGGTAAGCTGTCAATGAATGAATACATTAAGAACGCATAGATGTGATAGATTTCTCACTAAAGCATACCAGCACTCCTCCATGATCATTAGATGTCGCATGATGTATCCGTCCAAACAATAATCACAGGCACCCATCAACAGATGCACAAACTAATCTTTGATGATCAACAATCGAGTCAGGTAAAAGAACGAACCATTATAGTAACCAGTGTTCGCCCAACAAATTGGGATATTCATGTGCTCTGATTGATTAGCCGCATAGGCATGATATCAGGTTCAAGATTGATGAACATGAAAGTAAGGGTTGAGATATAAAAAGGTGTGACCCCACACAGCTGCATTCAGCATTAAGGACGGGGTAAAATGTGGAGCATGCACAACAGCACAAGAATTTAGAATTGAACTCAAGGCCAAGATTCTTAAAACTACTCTAATCATTTCTGTAGCACGGGTTTTGCTCCGATCCAACAAAAATACATCATTCTTAAAAGTAACAGAAAAGAAGATAGATTGTAATGGATGTATGTTTCGTTATTTTGTTTGGAAAGATTGCTTAGATCTAGTTTATAGCAATAAACAAAAGAGAAGATGGAAATACTAATATATTGGATTATTATCAAGTAACCACAAGACATAAGTTGTTTTACTTTAATACTTCGAAACCTTTAGATGTTTTAAATTACAAAGGAAAGAAAGAAACCACTTGCATCTGAAAACATGTCAGATTTTTAAACAAGAGGACTGCTGTACCATATTGTAAATTATCAAAAGTAGGACGTATATCCACGATATACATAATCAGTACCAATTTGGCCGCATCACCCAACATGACATTACAGAAAAAACAATTAGAAGTGTTTGAACAATATAGTCGATACTATTCTAGAAATGGAAACTAAACCTCTAGAAACAAAATATATAATCAGTGTTCGACATGTAATATACAGGACTCACTAATGTCTTCCCCGGAAAAACAGATATTGCTCATACATAGGTCACTAGAAACTAACTTTTATCTGGTGAAAACAGTATCAGCCTGCATTTGGTGGAACATATGGAAGGAGAGAAATGAAAGGATTTTCGGAGGCTGATCAAATGGAATTGTATTATCTCTCTATGTTTTTGGTGCAAAGAACAATGTAATCACACAGTTTTGGAGGTGGCCAGCATATCCTTAATGCTGAGGAAACATTAATTACAAAACTCCTAAGAAGTCCACTATTTCTACTCCGCAGCATTAAGGGATTGTAAACTGTATTTTTAGCGCCTATGTGCTTATTTTTCACTATTTAACTTGTATAATAGAGATGGTTGTTCAAGATCATAGATATGACAGCAGATATCATATCCTCACAAGATCTTGAAGTCTACAACTTTAAAAATAGATTTTTCACATAATCACATGGAAATAGCATTGGAGATCTCAAGAAATCTTAGTTATGCTACGCATTGTGGAGGAGATTTCCAGGACGATATGAACTTATAGAATCTTAACTGCACTTGAAGTGGCTTAAGAACCTAAGGTAGCTGGTCCAATTTTGTTTTTGTTATTACTTAATTCCCCACAATCACAACCATCACATTCCCAAAAAGGAATATAGTTTGGAGTACTACGAAGAGAATATAAAAAACAAAGCATCAACAATACCGAAATCTATTCCAAGTACTTATGCAATAACAACAGCAACAACAACATACCCAACGAAATCCCACAAGTTGGGTCTGGGGTGTGTAGAGTGTACACAGTCCTTACCCCTACCTCGTCGAGGTAGAGAGGTTGTTTCTGGAGGAACCTCGGCTCAAACTCAGGACAACTTATATATGACAATATATAGGATTACTAAGTTTAGTGGTTATCAGTACACAACCAAAAGACTCGAAATTAGTAAAACGAAAATGGCAAGCACCATACTTTTATTTTCAAAATACATCAATTTATGGAGTGCTAAACGTAAATAGACGTGCTAGTTAAGCTCAATATTCCTGTTTCATATGAAGTGAAGTTTGGGTAAATACATACTCACACCGGATGATTATACAAATCAAGTATGTTAACCTTAGTAGTTAAGCATTAGAATGAGAATGCATACAACTTAACCATGATTAATCGCTGAATGTAAATATGAAAGAGACATGTCTAGCATTCACTAGTTTGGTGCAAATACACGGGTAAAATTTTTACCATGATGTTTGTCACAAACAGATTAGATTTGCTTTTAAGTTCAACTAACTTAACAACATTTTGGTGCAGGAAAGTTGACAGATTGAGTAACCAAATCAGCCAGGTTAACCAACAATCTATTGATATAAACAAAATTGGACATAGCTTAGTTAGAAATTTATTGCTCTCAACGAGTGACGTATTTAAAGCAAAGTTCATACTTTCTAAAGAATTATTGACAGCCATGAATAATTAGGAAAGTCACCCTTCATAAGGTAATTATAAACATTTAAATAAATCTAACCACTTACCAACATATCCATCGGGACTATAAGAATCAAACACAAGAATCGACGATTTAGATGACAATTCAAAGAGTTGATGATAATGTTACCCTTGGACGCGCTCAAAACGTGTTATGTTATATATTCACATAATTCCAAACTATGGGTGTCATCTTTGAGGCTAGATTTATGCATCACTTCATGGCTCTACATTCAGAAAAAACAGAGTTATACCAGCTGTAAAGAACTTCAAAGCGTAAGCTGCAATTTTCATTCATTTGATAGTATGATTTTAAAAGCAATCACTTACTGTCGGTGCCAGGATAAAACGACGTAGTCCTATTAAGCTAAGCGTTTTGTTTCTGATCTAGATCAGAATTACCACTAGTACTCTAAGAAAAGTAAATTAGGAGCTAAAAAAGGGATATCGACAATAGTGAGAGAAGATGACAACTTATACAAAAGGATTGAGGGAGTTAAGAAGCAATTTGTGAAATTCTTCTCTTATGCACTTCTCTTTAAATACCTAAATAGATATAAACCATTCGTTGAGCTTCAGTTCTATAGGAAACAACCTCTCAATCTTTGAGGTAGAGGTAAGGTCTGAGCGCACTCTACCATCCCTAGACCCCACTTTGTGGGATTACACTGGGTATGATGTACATATAATCATTCAAAACTTAATCTTTATTATCGGAAAGAAAAGTTTAACACGTATGTTTATGTTCAGATCCTCCAACAGCATTGTCGGAGAGAAAAGACAGAACTACAGCTAGCAAGATGATACGTTGCAGCACCTTGAGTGCATGTAGACCGTGTGTCTCTCGCATAGAAGAACTCTATTTAAATGGATTACTCAATCTACGACACCACTCCACCTCATCTCTATTTACTATCTTCACCTTCACCACAATCACACTTCATCTTTATTTAAAGCAACAAAACCGGCATCCTACAGTTCACCACAATCTCACTCCATCTCTATGTCCTTGCAGGGCAAGATCATTCCTTTCAACCTAAAGTGCTCTGCTCTCTTACTAAACTCAGAACTCAGGTCCTCCATATAGCAGCTCGAGCACAAACCATGAGAAATCTCGTTTTCCAAGATCCTGGGCTCAGAGTAAGCACCAATACTACTCAAAGTCTAAATAATGCTTGGGAGCGAATACGAGTTCCAGTAGTAGTCCCTGCTCTACACTTTGCAATGTATCTATGCATAGCGATGTCCATCATGCTCTTTCTTGAGCGTATTTATATGGCAATAGTGATAGCAGGGGTCAAGTGCTTCGGAAAGAAAAGATATACCAAGTATAAGCTCGAGTCCATAAGAGAAGACCTAGAGAAAAACAAAAACTACCCAATGGTGTTAGTCCAAATTCCTATGTTCAACGAAAAGGAGGTACATACTTTACTTGAGTATATGTCTTTTCTGATCAAGCTCCAGAGATTTAAACTTATGCATACATGATTATTGTTTAGCATTGTGTTTCAGTTTTCCCTAGATGAAACTGCGAATATGCCTGTTTCCATCGCTCTTTCTTTTTTCTGATCATCAGTTATATTTTTTCCATCTTGAGAGGAATTTTTAGAGAATAAATCACTAACATTGAATGATCTCAAAACTGAAAAAAATTTAGTTAATCAGAAAAAGAAAGTACAATTTCGTTTCTCACAGCCATCAATAATCAAAAACCTAGAAACAACACACAGTGTACACCCATATCCGAGTATCAAGTGAAAGTTCATGGGAGGATTTTACCTTCACCGCTAAAGGAGAAATATTTGTTCTTCTCTCACCCTTCCCCTTCCCAGCTTCCCCCTTATCTGGACCATCCAGCAAAGAACTACAAAAATGAAAGAAAAATTACACCAAATATATCAGAGAAATCTTAAATATCCCAAACCAATAGTTGGACTTTATTTATTAAGATAAAAAATCTTTTGTCATGATATTTACCTAAACTTTTCTCTGTTGAGTACTGCTACAACACCATCATTTTAAAAGCAAGAGACCAAGAGACTAAGTAATTAAATAGATCTCAAAGGTCAATGGTAATTGGCTAACAAGGTCAAACGAAGAAGTCAGGACATTGAAAGGAATAAGGATATGAACTTACTATACAAATCCAGATATTTTCTGCAGTTATGAACAGCAGATGGATAGGGATATGAACTTTCTCTACAAAAGAATAACCATTACTCATCTTATTGTTTTTTAATCAGGTTTACAAGCTTTCAATTGGAGCTGTATGTGGCTTGTCATGGCCATCAGATAGGCTCATAGTGCAGGTGCTTGATGACTCCACCAACGAAGTTTTAAGGGTATCTCTTTCAACTCACTTTATCTGAGAGCAAAATCTAAGAATCTTATGAACTTAATTAATGTTTGAGAATATAATTGCAGACATTAGTGGACTTGGAGTGCCGAAAGTGGATAGAGAGAGGGATAAACGTGAAATACGAAACAAGAAACAACAGGAATGGCTACAAAGCTGGTGCTCTCAAGGAGGGTCTAAAGAAGCAGTATGTGGATGACTGTGAGTTTGTTGTGATCTTCGATGCAGACTTTCAGCCTGAAGAAGACTTTCTTTGGAGGACCATACCGTATCTTCTCAATAACCCAGAACTGGGTCTGGTTCAAGCCAGATGGAAATTTGGTAACGCCAAAACAGCATTATGTCCATATAGACACTGAATAATTGGTCATAAACTCAAAAAACAAACAAAATTTAAAGTAGTTCAAAAGAGGTGAAAATTAAAGAATATTGGATTACTATGTCTGTGATAATAAATTGTGATTGTGTCCCTTTTATGATTAGAGGATTGTTTTGTGCTGTTTCCATCTCACTCAAAGAACTTTACATGAAAAGATTTATCTAAAAAAGAAAATATCAGAAGCAAAGCGTACTTAAATCAATACATAGAAACAGAATTAACAGCTTCAGCCATATTTCTAGTTCTTCCTAACTTGTTATTAATGTAAGTGAAAATCTTTCCACAGTCAATGCAGATGAATGTCTGATGACTCGACTTCAAGAGATGTCACTGGACTATCATTTCAGTGTTGAGCAAGAAGTTGGCTCGTCAACATGTTCATTTTTTGGGTTCAACGGTAAGCAAAGATTCGGGTCTTACTCTACATACAGGCATTTACAGCTAGAAATTATTTTGAGAATGTAATTAGCTTTATGGGTTGAATTGTAGGGACTGCTGGCGTGTGGAGAATTCGAGCAGTGAATGATGCTGGTGGATGGAAAGACAGGACCACAGTAGAGGACATGGATCTTGCAGTCAGGGCTAGCCTTAAGGGCTGGAAATTTTTGTTTGTGGGCGACTTAGCTGTGAGTTTATTACTTCAAAAATTCTTATTTATGGAAATGCCTAGAAACCTCTATATATCAGATTCATAACATAGTTCATTTAGGTCAAGAACGAACTCCCGAGTACCTTCAAGGCTTACAGATTTCAGCAGCACCGCTGGTCATGTGGTCCAGCTAACCTCTTTCGCAAGATGGTAAAAGAAATCATCCTTTGTGAGGTAATACTATTTTTTTAAAATTATGTATATTATAAAGAAAAAGATATTTTTTGTCAACAAATCACATCACATCTTTTCTTTTAAATGCAGCGTGTAACAATCTGGAAGAAGTTTCATCTCATCTACGGCTTTTTCTTTGTGAGGAAAATTATCGCACACTGGGTTACTTTTTTCTTTTACTGTGTCGTCATCCCAGCAACTATCTTGGTGCCTGAAGTCCATCTTGCAAAGCCTCTAGCTATATATCTTCCAGCAACTATTACCATTCTTAATGCCGCTTGCACACCAAGGTATGTGAACTCACAAAACTGAACTCAGAAATCTTCCTTTGGTTTTTTCATTTTCATATTTTTTCAAGCATAATAATTTCACATGCCTGGTTCCACGCAGATCCTTCCATCTTCTTGTATTCTGGATCCTATTCGAGAACGTCATGTCTCTCCATCGATCTAAGGCAACAATAATTGGTCTCTTAGAAGCCAGCAGAGTAAATGAATGGGTTGTAACTGAGAAACTGGGAAACATGATGAAGCAAAAGTACAATGCTAAGGCATCAAAGAGACCAAGATCAAGGATAGGTGAAAGGTAAATCATATATTTATACTTCTCATTACATTTGACAGTTCATTCAGTTCTAGGTAGTTGGTTAAACATCAAAGTATTCTCTATCCTACGAATTTCTGACTGTAACCTGCACAATTGTTTGCAAACAGGATTCACGTCTTAGAGCTGCTAATGGCAATGTATATGCTGCACTGTGCTACATACAACATGGTATTTGGAAGTGACCACTTTTTTATCTACCTGTTCCTGCAAGCAGGAGCATTCTTCATTGTTGGAATTGGCCATGTTGGAACATTTGTCCCCAATTAGAAAGTCCAGTGAACATATGATGCCACTGGAATGCAGGAGAAACAGTATGAACCATGCCCAACTAGTGGATTAATAGTTTGTAAGTGTTAAATTGTATAAACATCAGACCCTACAAGAGCTTAAAGGTTTCAATGTAATAATGTGTTTTGTTATTTTTATATATTTGCAGAATTGACAGCACATTCATTTGGCTGTCTGAATAACTTTTGCTACTCTTTGTCGTGTTATCATATTTCACTGCATAATATGTATGTAGTAAATTAGTATTGTGTTCTCAGTTTTACTTATCAAGAATATTCTCTCCTTTTCTGCAAAGAAAAAGTGAAACTTAATGATATAGGTAAGCATATTTTAATTCATGACTCAACTCCCTGAAGAGTTTAACGAACCTATGAATCCAAGAACCCCCAAATTTTATAAACCTTATAGGGAGAAAGGCAAAAAACCAGAGCACCTAAATATCATTCAAGAAAGTGGGGAATGACGGTGAAACCATAAAAGTCAAAATATTTCTCCAGCTTTGGACGTCTTCATCTGTAACTGTTAAACACGGGAATTCTATATTTTTAGAAATTGAAATCTTCATTAAGGATCTAATAAACAGCTGGCAATGACAGTACATGAAGAAAAGGATAACGAAGAAAAGCTAAAGCTAAAGGATCATATGAGCAATCATAAACTGGAAATCATTTCCACTCCTTTCCCAATGCCAAAACCAAGACAAGGTAAGATCCATGTTGTCGAGCTTATAATTGCACATCTATAAAAAACCTATTTAAATGAATACTGAATTATGGAAAACGAGGAAGAGAAAATCTGCACAAACACTAGTGGAATTAACATTATATAATGCACTTGATAGTTTCATTTGTTGCCTTTCATATTATGGATTCCTTCTTTCGTTAAACACAGTATTTGTCCTCAATCATTCACCTTTCTAGCCTATCTTAATCATCAAAAAATCTTCCTTTCTTGTGAAGGAAAAGGGAAACCGAAATAAACTATCGAATGGAGTTCAAGGTATATATCTAATAACTAACAATTCTGAAACTTCCATATATAGATAAGGGCTTTCTTTACTCTTTACTTCTATATGATAAGTAAAGGCATGACGACATAGTACTAAAGCTAGTGTCTAATGTATTAGATAAATAGTCTTGTGAAAGCCAAACTAGTCACACATCCACCAATTCCTTTTAGATAATGCCTTTAAATTTTTAAACTACAACAATGATTATCACATGCATAGGAAAATACTGCCCTAAACTAAGGTTCAGTGAGCACAATACGGAGGGGGTCAACGAGTCGATCGGAAAGCTCTTATGGCCAGGGTTGGTGATCTTCATTGGACTTCCTAGGAGCCCCCGCCTAAGGTCTGCCCAAGTTGTCTAACCATTGTCAATAAAAATAAAATAAGATATCATAAAATAAGCAAACACATAAACAGACGGCAGGCAAGAGCACAAATTTGCTTCAGAGTTTGTGCACTAGAATAAATAAATACAGATATTGATTTCAGGACATCATGAGGTGATTTACAAGCAAACATATTTCAAGTTGAGATATGGTAGGAAGATTAGTTTTTGGATAACCGTGGTGTCCGGGCCAGCTTGACCGCACCTTGACTAATTCACGGGATACTTGTCACCTCCTACCAGCAACAGGTACCAGACTAGGACAGATGGAAAGAAATCACCTAGTATTTTTGCTTCCGCTGGAAATTGGAGCACCTATATCTTACTTCAACAAATAGGAACTATTTCTACATATGCAGACAAGTAAAACAGCATATGTTGGAAGGGAAAAGAAGACGGGATCTTTACCGTGAAATCATGCTACATTTGTTGTAGATATACACTATGTGAAGAGCAGCCTGAGCACACTGACCATCTATTTCTGCATTTGAAAATTACTACTCGATTATGCGACATGTTTTTTATCATCTTGGGCATAAAATGGGCAATGCATACTGATGCATAGGAACTTCTACAAAGCTGGCACAAGAGAGAGCTGACGAGCATACATTCAAGACGCTGGAATGCCACAACAGCAACGAAAGGAGAATGCAATTAGTCTTAAGTCTCATTGCATTTCCTAACTTTCGTTTTTAGAGCAAGATGGTAAGCAAATGTACACGACACTCAAAATGTTGACGCCATGATCGACTTAATTAGTTCGCTACACTTCTTGTAAGAACTTCTTTTGATGTGTAACACGGATGCTGATACTTGCATAAAAGTTTACCGCGTACTTATCAGTAGCAGAGCTAGCATACAATGAGGGGGTTCATCCGAACATATATATATATATATATATAATAGATGTCAAACCCCCTTCGGCTAGTTCGTGCGTACACTTTTGAACTCTCTCAATGAAAATCCTAGCTCCGGCGCTACTACTTACAACAACAATAACATACCTAAAAGTGAAATCTCGTAAAATTGTCATACTCATTCCTTCTTTTAGAAATTCAAATTCATTAAACTACATAAAGCTTTAAACTTTGACATAATATCTTCTCTAACAACAAACCTTTCAACTATTACTCTAATAATTTTTTAATAACTATCGTATCGGAGCCAGTTTCACAAGAGATATGACACCTCTCACCAGCATTAGGTCAAGGTAACTCTATCCACTACTCCCACCGTCTCAATTTTGTGTGAGGTAGTTAGACTTGACACAGAATTTAATAAAGAAATAAAGAAAAAAATTGAAATTAATGGTCTAAAATAAGTCCTACATATTTGTGCGATCATTGACGATAAAATAGTTATTTTAAAATTAAAATATTACTAAATATAGAAATATGTTATTACTGAGTCATATGAATTGGGATTCTGTTTTATCAAATCCCTGACCTCCTAGTCACGCAATAACTTTACCAGTTATATCGAAGCTTATTAATATAATATAGGAGTATAATCGATAAACATATTAAATTGCTGAAAAATGTACCTTTTAAAACCGAAAAGTATTGTCGCCGGAGAAAAAGACCCGCCGGAAGCCGATCGGGTCAAAAATGCCCAATAATTTGAAGTCCAATAATTTGATGATTTGATTGTATGGGCTTTGAAGAAAATTGGACTATAATTATAGGCCCATATAGGACAACTTGAAAGTATTTGGGCTACTTGATCGATTGGGCCATAACATTACAAGCTCGTTTTGACTGTCAGGTATAGAACAACATTTAGGACCCGTTTGGCCATAAATATTTTTCAATTTATTCCGGAATATGTATTCACTTTATTTCGAAATTCTTATTTGGCCATAAAAATACCAAAGACAACTGAAAGTTGTATTTGAAATTTTGAAAAACAGTTGTATTTGAATGGAGAGATTGACGAGGATGTCTCTCACCGTATTGGGGCAGGTTGGATGAAGTAGAGACTCGCCTCGGGAGTGTTGTATGATAATAAGGTGTCCCCCAAGCTTAAAGGCAAATTCTACAGAGTGGCAGTCCATTCGGTCATGCTGTATGGAGCGGAGTATTGATCAGTTAAAAACTCCCACATTCAAAGATTAAAGATAGCGGAAATGAGGATGTTGTGTTGGATTTGTGGACTTACTAGGGGGATAGAGTTAGGAATGGAACTATCTGGGAGAAGGTAGGAGTGGCTTCAGTGGAGGACAAAATGCGAGAAGTGGGGCTGAGATGGTTTGAACATGTGATGAGGAGGGGTACGCGCGGATGCCCCAGTTCGTAGGTGTGAGAGTCTAGCTTTGGATGGCTTCAGGAAGGATAGAGGTAGGCGAAAAAATACTGAAGGGAGGTGATTAGATGTGACATGGAGTAGTTATAGCTTACTGAGGACATGACCTTAGATAGGAAGGTTTGAAGGATGCGGATTAGGTTAGAAAGCTAGTGCGTGTGAGTGAGTCGTAGCAAGTGGTTAAGAGAGTTTTGGTGTAGTCGGGCTAGTCATCTTAGGTTTGTTGTCCACAGGTTGGGGCTGCTAGTTATGAGAGTTTAGGTGTGGTGGGTGTCTTTGGTTTGTGACTGTATGATATTACTCTGTGGGTGTCGTATTTCTGTTATTCCATCTATCCTGTTGCATGTTTTATTACGACTTTGTTTTCTATCCTTTGTCTTGAGCCGGAGATCTATCAGAAACATCCTCTCTACTTCCACGGAGGTAGCGTTATAGACTGCATACATTTTACCCTCCACAGACTCCACTAGGTGGGAATACACTGAATTTGTTGTTGTTGTTGAGGTGTTTTCACTTAATTTGGTTTCACTTTTAATTTTTTTTCTTCACAAGATTCTATATTTTTTTATTTTCATAAAATAATCTCATTTAAATTATACTGCATGTTTTCTTTTCTTCTAAAATACACATTTGAATTCTACCTCATAATATTATGGACAAACACTACTCAAGCTGCAACTCTATTTTCAAAAATTCCAAATAAAGTGAATATATTTTTGAATTTCATGGTAAGTCTACTTAGTAGTGCATTTATCTATTTTTACTTGTTCAATTCTAAAAAAACAGGAGAGAATTTATCATTTTATATCTATTTACCCTCATAATTAAGTACAATACCCTTCGTTCCTTTTTACATGTTTTGCTTCTCGAGAGTCAAACTGCATGAACTTTAACCAATGTTTTAATATGTATTTTCTCATCATATTAATATGAAAAAGATTGCAACTAATAGTATTATTCTAAGTCAATTTAGCTTAGAAGATTAGTCAAGTGGACTCTCGTAAAAGCGAATTGTGACATGTAAAGAGTATTCATCTGTCAATATTTAGATGATTTGTAATAATTAAAAGTGATAAAGAGTAAAATTATCATATTTATAGGGGTATACAAAGTTAAAAACATGGATGAGTAAACATGAATGTTTTTGCACACTCTTGAAGAAGATATATACTGGTTCTTAATCATAATAACATTTGTTCAATTACCTTTTGTCTCTACCTTACTTGTTTCATTTAGTTCCCATTTCAATATGAGAATAAAAAAATGATCTCTTTATATGATTTTGTACAATCATACTTCATTAACTAACTTTTTGGATCGAATCATTAAATCTAGGATTTATTTATTAGAGTTGTGTCAAGTGAAGATTTGGTAAAAGTGGATCTAATCAAGTGTGTACAAGTACACTTACATTTGTCCCTCACATAAACTTTGAATTTTGATGATGCTTAGTCACTTATATAGGTAATTGAATGAGCTTAATTAGCTTCTTAATGAAGTTTTAACAAAAATATTTATTAAGAAGCAAGCATTTCATGTAAGGGCTTGAAAAAAGTCAGGTATCTAATTAGAAGATAATAAAAATAGACTAGAAGATAAGAGGCCAATGACTTCTAAAAATTAAGGAAAAAATAACATAAACATACATCTTAACTTATCATATTTATACAAATTTTTATCCTTATAAAATAATTACAAAAATTTTAACTAATTATGTATCGTCGTTGGATGTATCGGGAGTCAATTATATATCTCGACATACCTAAAATCGAAAAAAATGTATCAGGAGTTAATTATGTATCTTTACAAAGGAAAAAATGCATCTTCATTCGATATATCGGGAGTTAAGTATGTATCTTGATAGATTCAAAATTGAGCTTTCAATAATTATGCAAAATATTGAATTTTTCTGTAATTGAGCTTCAAATTATCGAGATATATGTTATTTTTCAAAAATTAATTTGTTCGGTTTAAATTTAATATTAGCTAGTTTCAAATTGCATGTCCAAATATTTTTTTTACTTCTTAGGGTCGTTTGGTAGAAGATATTAGAGAAGATAATATTGATATTGGCTTTGTATTTTGTAATGCCTTTTTTGATAGTGTTTTCAACCAATATATAATTAAGGAAAATTTATATAAATTCCAACAAGTTTACTTCTAATTACTCTCTATTTCTATTCTTTGCTAAATAATAAATAATTTCTTGTTTTGCAATTTTCAGATAGATAATTAGCATCCGGATACATAAATTTAAAGTTGAGATACATAATTTTGAACTTAAGAATATAACAATTAATTACTCCATTTTTGTTCGGATACATAATTAGTATGCGGATACATAATTTTAATTACTGAGATACATCCATTTGTGAAACTATTTGATCGAGATACATAATACTTTAAGTAGACGAAAGGGAGATACATAATTTTTAATTTTGTATACGAAAATTTATGAATTTGTGAATATATCCGACAGTTTAAAAAAGGGTACTTAGGTAATTATTAAAAAAGATAAGGATTTTATGTAGTTTAGTAAAGTTAAGCTGTGTTGTTATGTAATTTTTTTCATAATTAATGCATGTATTAATTATACATCTTATTCACTACTGTTTTTATACATAACATACGATGAAATTAATACTATGAGGTACTATTTTTGTTTATGCCTGTAGTGTTCGACCAGCTTTTTTGCACCTCGACTAATTTCACGGGTCCCACCGGTTATAGGTATCAGATAACTCTGTTCATCAAGGTTAGAACAGATAGAAAAAAATCACCTAGCGTTGGTCTCTGATGGAATTTTAGCCTGTAACCTGATTCTCAACCTACTTCATTGATCACTAGACTACATCCTTAGGTGTATATTCTATTTACTTCTATTATTATACACTCTATTGAGTCAAATCAAATTAATTGATAAGGGGACAATACAAGTTGTAAACTCTATATCACAAGAAGAATCTTTTTATAATTTCTTTATATTAAAAACAAATCTAACAGCTAATATATTTATTAAAGACAAGCTATAGGTCGGTTTTCTTGTGGGGATATATTTTAGGGTTTGTACAAATGAGTCAATTAATTATTTTCATCTTTTTTCTCAAGAAAATCACTTGTTTTAATCAAGAAAATGAATGGTCAATTAACTTTTGTCCAATATTGTGGATCGTTAAATAATTAATTAATTGATAGAATTTACTCTTAATTACTTTTTATAGCTGGTATACATTGATTACTTTTAATATCAAATTCATGTTAAAATTTAATTGAACATTTTTACATGGACATACTATGATTTTTTCCATGACATTAATAATTGTTGCATAGGGGGGCCTCTTTCTTCTACTTGGCCAAACAAAGCATTAATTTGCAAACCCCAAATGTATACACCATGAGGGGACCTCTCTCTTTCTCTTATCTTGGCCAAGCCAAGTACTACTACCACTACTTGCTTTTCTTTTCGGGGCGAGGCGGAATTAGAATTTTTAATTTATCGTCTTGGATCATAATTTATTTTTTGTGTATTAATATAAATATAAATTTTAAATAAAATTAAAATTATTAAATTTTTATTCGTAATTTCAGGACTAGCTTCGCTACTTTTTTGGGTCTCAAAAAAGTTAAGAAAAATGTTTTGTTTCCACCCTGAACTATACACGAAATTGCTAAAACACACCCAAACTTTAGGAGAGTCCTATTACTCCTGGACTAATTAAAATCGTATTTTTGATAACCTTAGTGCTTACGTGACACATCAGTGAATCAACACACTGAAGGTCCACGTATGTGCCACGTAGGCACTAAGGTTCCCAAAAATATGATTTTAATTAGTCTAGGGGGTAATAGGACCTTCTAAAATTTAAATGTGTCTCAACAATTTCGTATATAGTTCAGAATGGAAACAAAACATTTTCTCAAAAAGTTTCATGTATAGTTCAGAATGGAAACAAAACATTTTCTCAAAAAGTTATATAAAAGTCAAGAGGTGTCTTATTCAAACTTCATTCTCAATGCCCTAATAACTCATAACATATTCATAATGATTAATAGTTGTACATAGTTCCACTTGATGTACCCCTACACTTGGGGAGGCTATAGCCATTAACTTTTTTTAAAAAAGTTATTTTGAAAGATTAGTATGCTAGGATCAAGTGTTTATCATATTGATAACAAAAGTTATATATATCAAAGGATGAATTTTTATTTCTTAGTCAAATTTAAGCGAGCACAATAGTCAAACGTGACTTCGTTGATTTCATCATAGACGAGATGTTGGCATCACCCGAAAATCTCCCACTTCCACATATGCAGCATTTTGTCCCTTGGAGTTGAACTCGTGTTCTTGGTTTTGATATCACTAGTTGAGATCAAGTGCTTACCAACAGAAGCGAACCTACTCCTAGAACAAGGGGATCATGTGCCCCAGCAACCTTGAAAATGGTGCATAAATAATCTTTTTAGTACTCAGACCTAGGTTTGATTTCCACTGTACTCCAACATCCACACAAAATATTTTTTCCACTCGTTTTTGTAGCCACAGATCAATAACACCCCCACTACTCTCAAATTTTGAGTCTGGCTCCGCTTACCATCATGCAATAGCTAATAGCCAAGGCATAACTTTTCTTCGTAATCGAATCTATCGAGCAAACACCATGTTCGGCTACGGCTTTGACCCGAACCATCCCAATTCATAACCTGAGACTCGCCATAGACAAGATTTTAGCGTTATCCGAAAACGTATTGAAGTGAAGTTTTTTTAAGTAGCATAAAATATTTTTTAATTACTCCTAAAAAGTATTTTTTTAAAAATCATTTATGTAACCATTTTAACTTCATTTTGCACCATCCTTTCTATATATCTCAAAAGATTTGATGTGGCATAATTACACTTGTGGGTGGAGCCATCGTTATAGTTATGAGTTTGACAGAACTCAATAATTTTATCTTATAGTTAAAAATTTACTTGATACGCATAAATAATTTATTAAGAACTCAATAAAAATTTGTGGTTCAGAACATATTAACTAGACAATTATGTTAATAAGGTCTCTAACTCAATTTTACTTTTTTTTTTTAAATCATATATATTTCGATCTCTTTACATATATTTTATTTACTTTTACGATTTATATTTGCAATTAACTATCAATTTCGATCGACGATAGAGATTGTGCCTCCACAGTGACTTAAGCCAAACAAACTAATATCAGAGCTCAGTTCAACATAATGAGTATTGTGTGACCGCCTTATCATCTAAGTTGCTCGGACTTTTCAAAAATATCTTCGGGTGCATGTCGGGTCCTCCAAAAGTAGTGTATTTTTGACGGATCCAACACGGGTGTGACAATATTTTTGAAGGGTCCGAGCAACTTAGCCTATCATGGCATGTCAGTCTACTGCAATTATGTGTAATTTGGAGATACATACAAGTAGAGTATTAATTTCACTAGCGAAAATTTCCAAATACACTTAATTATAAACTTACTAAGTGATACTTCACATTTAATTTTAAATTTTAGGTTCTTTCTAATAGAAGATATATAATTAACATACATACAATAACTTTTTCAAATTTTAGAAAATGAACCTAAACTTCTTTCTACTTTGAAGGCATTTATCTAATAGGAATTAATGGCCACAAGATATTGAGATTAGCATATAATTAAGTTAATCAACATATTGATACCTATCCAAAATGTTCAATTTACACATAAGTTTTGTGTAGTCTATTCTTTGATAATTGGAAGGATTGATACTTACACTTGAAAATGAAAACTCAAAGAATTATCTTCATTTATTATTGATTAATTTACATAATTTTGAAATGTAAAAATGACTTTACAACCAACATTGCATTACCACTATTAGTTTGAGAGAGTGATATATTTGGCTAACGTCGATGATGTATCAGAAATAACATTTCTATCTTATATAATGTAAGGATAAAGTTTTCGTACATCATATTCTTGTTAGATTCCACTTATAAAATCACATTAGGTATGTTGTTGTCTCGTATATATTTGACAAATAAGTGATGTCTTTATGTTGTATATGTGTCGGAATAAAAATATTTTTATAAATAATACTATTGAACCTCATGCGAAAAAAAATCATTTTTAAGAGATAGAAAATGATCAGTTTTGCTCCTTATGAACTAATTAAAATGGATAACTTTAAATTTTATTTTATTTTGACATAGAAATGCCTTTAGTGTTAAAAAGTAGCTCAAAAATATCTTCGTCGTTAGCTAATTAAGTAACTAAAAAATGGGATAACTTTTTCGCCATTCGTACTATTCAAGGGCAAATTAAAATTGGTCACGGTATATAAATTTTTTAACTATTTTTTAATGGTAAGGACGTTTTTATGCCATCGAATGTTAGAGTATGGACACAAATTTCGTTGATTCGACCCTGAAATTTTTGTTGTGCAATTTATGTTTGCAATTTTTTTTTTTGGTCTGTTATGATAGCGTAGGGATCAGGCCGATCCTGCGGGGGCTTCGCCCCCGCGGTATGAACCTGTATGTTTTTGAGCTTAAAATTTATTTGTATGCACATATTATATAAGTGTGATTTAGTGGGTTGTTTTGAATGATTTAAATACGTCATTGAGTCTTTCGTCTCCTTATTGTACTTCTCTCCATTATGATTTTTTCCGTCAAGAATTTTCACGTAAATCTGTATCTTCTTCTTGTTTTCTTTTACTTTGTGGTATTGCTTATCCTGTCCGGACATAATATCGAAAGACTATTATTTCATGTCGAATAGTTCAAAAGAAAATGTGTTTTTTTTTTTTCAATTAAATATATAAAAGTTTTTCTAGAAGTATTCATCTCTTTGAAAAACTCATCATACTTCTTGAAAAAAATAATTACTTTTTTCAAACTGATAGATCAAATTTACCTAAAAAGATGTTACCCAATTGACAAATAGTACGTTGTAATATTCAAATCTATAATAATATTTAGCACCTAACTTTATGCAACTAACACTACCAAATTTATTACAAAAAAAAATAGTACTATAAAGTACCTTCTTTTTTTAACGTACAAAGAAGTTAAGAGGTAGAAGTACAATTTATTTTTGAGTATTTTCTCCCTTTTTTTTAATCGTTCAAATATTTCGTTATTTTTATTGGGTCTTAATTAAATTTAAGTTGAAAAATTTCAAGTGAGAGTAAAGTATTTTCTAATAATAACGATTTTCATATTCAGAGCTTGAATTCGAAATTCTATTAACACTGAAGGATGCTCGGTTATCTGTATTTGAGTTCGATTAAATTCAACAGCAACAACATATCCAGTGTATTTCTATAAAGTGGAGTCTGGGAAGGGTAAAATGTACGCAATTCATACCACTACCTCAGATGAAGTAGATACATTGTTTTCGATAGACTTCCGGCTCAAGACAGATAACAATATAATAAACGAAAAACATAAAAATAAACAACAAAATGAGATAATACACCACTAGATAATAAAAGAAAGAAGACACCAGCAGAGTCATACGATAAACTATTTATTCGATATCACAAACATCATCAGAACACTATAAACAAGAAACTACTGACACAGATACAAACAAAGTACTCCTTCCAACTATTTGAGTTCGATTAAATTCGAGTCGAAAATCTCACATGAAAATAAAGTATTTTCTAATAAGAATGATTTTATATTCAGAATTCGAACTCGAGATCTCTAATTATAAACGAAGAAATACTTATTACTTCATTACCATATTTATTTTGTAGCTTTTATTTTTGTACTTCCATTTTTTATTGAATTAGTTGAGAACTTCAATTTTGAACCTACTCCTTTATAAGTTATAACAAAGGGGGAAAAAAAAATTAAATGAGCAAGAAATAATTTTGTTTTAATTAGTTTGCATCAAATTAATAAATGTGTACACATTTTTTTACTTAATTATGACTAATTTATGCATATCTTTAATTCATTAGAACACTTAATCATGATAATTTAAATTGGTCTAATACAAAAAATGTACAAGATATGACTGATACATGTGAACGTAATAACTGTTGACTCAACCTCTAAAAGTACTAAGAATCCACTAAATAAAGACAAAATAATATATTATATTTTTTGAATTCAGTAATTTAAATAAATATAATGATAAAATATCGAACCCAAACCCATAAATTTCGAACTAGAACCACCTTGAGTAAGACGATTGAGGTCCTTCCACACCCTTAACCAAATATCAACTCGATGCAAATTCGAATTAGTTAAACTAATGAATTTCAAATATTATTTTGACTAATTTAAATTTTTAAAACAAGGTTTATCAATTACATTAATCAAGTCCTTTCAAATACCAAATCACATATGTTGGCTTTTGGATTAAGGAAAAAGCCAAATGAACAAATTCAAATGACATTGGAGAAATACCATAAGAATAATAATTCATTAAATTAAAAGCCAAACATATACGCCATCTTCTACGTTAAAATGGACAAGCAAGTTAATTAAGTAATTTACTCACTAATTATCTAATAAGCCAAACATATAATTCTATTTCAAATTTTAAAATTGGTTTATTGACCCTTCCACCTAATTAAAACAAATATTCTCTAGGTTATTTTTTTTTCTTTTAACACGTTTCACTTTTCGAAAGTCAAATTAAACTGTATGAACATGTACGTTTTAAGATAAATAGTTTCATCACATTAATATGAGAAGAATTGCAATTTATAATATTTTTCATATAGTTTTTGAACATCTAAATTTTAAATTTAAAATATTAAGTTAATCTATTTCAATTTAGCTTTGAAGTTTAGTCTATAATTGAATTTCGCAAAGCGAAACATGACAAGTAAAAATGATCAGAGGAAGTATTTATTTACGTCAAGAAGGTAAATTAGTTCCACTTACGAGAGCTCGTGTACATTACTGATCTCTAATTCAGATAAAAGAGGAGATCAGCTACCAAGGATCAATCGAAAATACCTTTTAATTTACCTTACATATTATCACCCTCGGACCATACTTATGGAACTATACTTAATTTATTATTATTTTTATTGTTGTTATTATACGTATGTAGGAAAATAGTTAATTTAAATTTAATTTAATTATAGGGAGCATAAATTAGCCACAAATTAACGTGACGTAAATTAATTTGTTCTTTTTTCGTTTGTTTTATTTGATGCCTTGTCATAATATATGACCTATGAATCTTTAAATTCTTCATTCTATTATTTAAATTTTGTTAATTTTTTAACATTTACAAAGAAAACATATATAGATGACATCAAATTGGTTAATAATAAATAGGTAAATAATTTCACATAAAGTTTTATTTGACTGCTATTAACTAATTAATTTGGAGGACTTGGAGTACGTGGGTCAAAAAACGTATTTTTTGGTGCAAATTCTGATATTGATACTTCTTCAAGTTTTTTTTTTTCTAACAGTAAAATTTATTTATACGAAACTATATATAAATAGTTCTCTTTATATGGTCAAATTAAATTCTCTAAAGGAAAAAAGGTCAAGTTTTTCTTTTGAAATATGTAAAATGATTTAAACTTTTTCCTAACTTTGATAAATAGTGTCAATACTCAGAATATTGGACCATTAGGTCTTTGATTTCTCCGAGTCAAATTAGACAATCTCAGCCCTCAGATCCCCCCAAATGAAGCTACAAACAATGATCAACTCCAACAACCAAACCAACGTGGGTTGTGGTGCAATGAATGGGGTTGTTCCATCCTTAATCAGAGGTCGAGGATTCGACCCTGGATATGGAGAAAACTCTGTTGGGAGCACTGTCACCTTAATGGGCCCTACAACGAGCGATCCGAATTAGTCGGGGTTCCAATGCGGGCACCGGATAAAAAAACGAAAAAAAATTCATGTGTGTTACAACAAATTTCATCAAAGTTTAGTTCTATTTCGGATCATTTTTCCGAGAATATATAGATCCATATCTTGAATCTTATAACACAATAATATGATGGCTAAAATCAAAAGATTTAAAAGATCGTTTGAACGAAAAGTGATTTTGTAAAAAAATTAATTATGTAATTTCTAACCAAATATGCCTTATACATTCTTAATTTTTGTGAGTTTCGTGAGAGTGAGAAATTATGTTAGAGTAAATTCAATTTCTAGTAATGCTTTCAATAGAGAATCAATTGTTATAATGATTGATCTTGCAAAGTTCAAAAGCAAGTATAGACTATTTCTCATTGATAAAGGACTAAGTTTGTTTCTCTTTTTTGGTTAATTATTTATTCGGTGTTTGGTATATTCATTCGGGGGATGGGCTCGGGCTCTGGGCAGGATTTTGGACGAAACTTTTCGAACGGTCTTCCAGCGGCTTATTGAGTGGATCTGGTTGCTTTAGCAGGGTCGATGGAGCCATTTTTTAAGTCAAAAGGACGAAACGGCTGATTTTTGCAACTTTCGATGGGTGTTAGCTCACTGTTTGGGGTGGGTTCAAACTCTAGGCACAAATTTGGGTGAAACTTCCCGGACGATCCCTCAACGGTCTATTGAGTGGATCTGATTACTTTAGCTGGGCCGATGAAGTTATTTTTAAAGTCAAACGGGCGAAACGATAGAAATTACTGATTTTCTGCGACTTTTGATGAGTTGGAGCTCAACTAATTCGATATACACTGCATTGGACCCATTAGGAAGAAATGCTCTCTCCATCAAAGATTTTTCTATGCCTAGCATTCAAATTTAAAATAACTCTTTTTATAATAATTAATCCATTTCACATACATGATGACCATACATATATATCATTCCCATAACATCCATCCATATGTCTCCACATACATCCATCATACCAAAAAAAATAGTAAATAAAAATAAAAGAGTCCATAAGTGGGGGCTTACTACTACTAGTATTTTCTTAAACTATATACTATACTAACAATAAAAATAAAAATAAATAAATTGTGGGCCTTAAAAAAATGAAGATGATCTCATCAATTAGTATTCATTCAACAAACATTTTTTCTATATATTCTCTTATTTGCCTCCATTTTCTATTCTTCAAACCAAATTTCCCATTTCTCTAATAAATAAAAATCCCTTCCATCTCTAATATCTCTCTCTATCTCTTCATATGGGTGAGGTAATTTCTAATTTCTTTTAACTTCTAAATCTCCAAATGCCGTATAAAATCATTTTCAAAGTATTGAATTTAATTCCAATTTCATTCATAATACTCAATTTTATTTTATTTTTTTTATTTTTTTAAATTTTTCAGAAAAAAGAAGAAACTAAAGTTGCAGAAGGGAAGAAGAATGATGGTGGAGAAAAAAAGTCATTCCCCATAGTTTTGAAATTAGATTTACATTGTGAAGGATGTGCTAAAAAAGTCAAACGTTCAATTCGCCATTTAGAAGGTAAATTATTATTATAATAAATATATGAAATTTGAAATAATTATTACAATAATTATTTTGAATTGTCAATTTTTTTATTTTTATTTTTTTAAAAGAAATTTTTTTAGTGAAGATGTTGGTTTATTATTATTGATAAAATTGGTTCCTTGAATTTAACGTCAAATTGTACTTTACGGTTATTTCAAGGAAACCATTATATTCACATTTGACGTTTATAGCTATGACTTATGAGTTTGGTAAAATTCAGTAATTATAAAATTTTAATTTATATTATAATTTTTTTATTTTAAATTAAGTGCAAATTATTTGCGAAGGTGATCAAGTTGGTTGAACAGTAATATCTCTGAGTTTTAAGTTTACACTCTTCTATAGTTTGTAACGAGGCTAATCTTAGTAAAATTAATTTCTAAGGGTTGCCTTACGTATTAAGCTTTCGTTATGTGAAGGGAGTTTTACGTTCGAAGAGTTAGGTCATAAGGGTACTATTGTACTAGTTTTACATACGTTATTTATTACGGAAAAAAAAAATATTTGTACGATTTAAATTTGTGACTATTATCATATGAAATCAACTTTTCATACAAAAAGACTGTTTTCACGGATTGAATTCGTGACTCTTTATCATATGATACCAACTTTTCATACAAAAAAACTGTTTTCACGACTTGAATTCTCGACTCTTATTACATGAAGGTTATTTTTACGACTTGAATTCGTGACTCATTCTTATCCTATGATATCAACTTTTTCACTCAAAAACACTGTTTTTACGACTTGAATTCGTGACTCTTATGACATGATATACACTTTGCATACAAAAAGATCGTTTTCACGACTTGAATTTGTGATTGTTATTACATGGCATCAACTTTATCAATTACTAGTATATGATATATTGTTATTTTATGAATTTTCAAATTATAATTAGGTGTGGAGGAAGTGAAGGCAGATTGTGAAGGTGGAAAATTGATGGTGAAAGGGAACGTGGACCCCACATGGCTCCGGGAAAAAGTGGCGGCGAAGACGAAGAAGACGGTGGTGCTCCTCTCTCCTCAGCCCAAAAAGGACACCGGTGGCGGCGGAGATAAAAAGTCCGATGAGAAAAAGGTGGAGGAGAAGAAACCAGAAGAGAAGAAGGCTAAAGAGGTAATTTCACACTCTTCTAACATCCACATCACAACACCTACTCCTTACGTCTATCTTTACTTGTCCAGTATTTGACTTGACACGGCTTGAAATTTAACTAAATTAAGTTATGTGCATTTTCAAAATGATTTTCTCAACATACCTATTTCTATTTTTAGATGTCCAAACTCAAAGTTTTTGATTAAGAATGAAAGAATTTTATCATTCGATCAAGCTTTATTTAAAAAAATAAAATATTTATCATATAAAAGTTATTACATGGTCAAGTTAACTTAAACGATATCTACTTAAAAAATGACCTAATTTTTTAATGACAATGTATGTAGCTTAAGTTGATTAATTAAAATGTTAATATTTTAATTGAATTTGGTAATATTAGTTGAACTATTTCTGATTAATTATGTTTTGTTCTAATTTATATTTATTTTTTATATGTTTAGCCACAAGTAAGCACAGTGGTGTTAAAGATTCTATTGCATTGTGATGGATGTGCACACAAAATAAAGAGAATTATAAAGAAGATTGATGGTAAGATAAACAACTTCTTAATTATTAATTAGTAATATTAAACAAATAAGTTATTGAATTTAAGTTTTGTGCACGTACAAAATATTCTACACTATCAGGTAAACTTGATTTGCTATTGCAGGTTATCTATTTTTTTTAATTTTTATGTAAATAATTGGATAACCTGCAATAGCAGGTCAAGTTAACTGATAGTGCAGAATATTTTATGCACTTACGGTGCATAAAACTTAAAATCTAAGTTATTTATTTAATGAAAATTTGGTGTTTGTATGATTTGATTAACATTTTTAATTTTTTATTTGATAGGGGTAGAAGATGTTAAAATTGATTCAAAAAAAGATTTGGTCACGGTAAAGGGAACAATGGACTTAAAGGAATTAATTCCTTATTTGAAAGATAAATTTAAAAGAAATGTAGAAATTGTACCACCTAAGAAAGAAGGTGGCGGCGGTGGTGGTGGTGGAGAGAAGAAAGAGAAAGAAGGCGGAGGCGGCGGTGGCGGAGAGAAGAAAGAGAAAGAAGGCGGTAGCGGTGGCGGTGGTGGTGGCGGAGAGAAGAAAGAGAAAGAAGGTGGTGGTGGGGCCGGTGACAAGAAGGCGGAGAGTACTGAAAAAAAAGAGGGTGAACCAAAAGCCGAGGGAAGCAGTAAAGGTGTAGAGACAAAGGGTGAGGCGAACAAGTACGAATATTATGGTCACAACGCGCTGACGCATTACGCGATGCCTATGTACAACCAACACTACACGAATCAAGATTATGGCGTGACAATGTACGATCATGGTTACAACGCTCATACGGGCTACGCCATGGAATACACCTACCACCCGCCCTCATACGTGCCACCTCCTCCACCAACGACGTATTTACACAACGCCCCTGAAATGTTCAGCGATGAAAACCCTAACGGCTGTTCAGTCATGTGATCAAAGACAAATCATTAGATCGTCTTCGTCTTGTTGAGGGAGAGAGTTCAAAGTGAAATTGTAAATACATCAAATCAATAGTCTCAAAAGGCAACATCTCAATACTAAGATAACACAATATGAATTGTAATTTTCAAGTTCTAATGAGATATTTTCCCTAAAGTTTATGTGCAAGAAAATCACATATTATGAGACTTTGAGGGGAAAAAAAAAATGAAATGTATAATGGTATATGAGGATATAGTTTCCATTTGGGAAATGTCATTAGGTTAATTAATTAGGTTTATCTTTTGACTTGTATGTTATTTTAATATATAGATAATAAAATATTCAATTTTGTGACCAAATATTTTAGCTTTTTTTATTAATTATTTTTTCTTGTTCATTTTTAACATTATCTCATTGTGCACATGTAAGCATTCATGTTTTATCCTATGGTGGGTAATACACCATTTTGCACAATAAAATTTATTACAATTTTAATAGTATCAAACATTTGTTTTATTCATAAAATTAAATTGATAGATTTGGCATATTGGACATAATGAGAATATGGTTTTAGGTCACATCTTATGGTAGTTGGATTAGCACATCAATAATTAGACAAAATTAAAAGAATTTTACATCTTGCATTAGCAACCTAACAAGTTATGTAAAAGAGTGATTCGGTCGATACAGATATGCATTTAAATAAATACAGGCACCGGTTATATATAATTATTATAGTTAGGTAGGTGAATTTATTAAAAATTAACTAGCTAGAAGTATTAAGGTCCCAAAATCGAAATTCCAACTTAATCATGTAATCCTTAATGAATTTAACTTAGTAACCACAAATGTATAATTTATTGGGAGCCATCTAATTTTCTCAAACTTTATTTGTTTTATTGGTGTAATTAACATGGAATAATATTAAGTTGAATTTGCTTGTGCACTCTTGACTTACATTATGAATAATATTATGTAGTTATTTTTTTTAAGTGATGTGATGATACAAATATTAAATATTGAAGTTAAACTCCTCTCCAATAAACACTTTTAAAATTTTCATTTCCCCTTTTTATGTTCTAGAATCGTCTTGACGGTTGATTTATCGTATAATTTATGGATTCATGTGAATTTAATAGTTTTTTCCTATATCTCATATATGTATTCATTAAGTATTTATAAATAATTTTCTATGAATTTAAACTATTACATCTATTGATTAACTAGAAATTATTATAAAAATTTATAAATTTTAAATCTTAAATTCGTTTTTGTGTTGTGTATTTTGGTTATAAGTCAAATTTGAGAGATGGCATCCAACAAAAAAGTTGACAATTCATATTTAGATTTTCAAATCAAATATAATTAGTGTCTAGTTGGGGTAAATATTTTCAAAGTTACATTAAATTTATGATGGAAAATATAGAAAATGAGATTCATGATGTGGTATTGAATTTTCTTGTAGCCAATAATAACCTAGAGGCTCAAGCTTTTATTAATTCCATTCAAGAATTTGTTGATACAAAGCAAAATTTAGTCATATCAATTAATTCTAAACCACTAAATTAGTCTAGTCAATAATTGTAAAATTATTGGAAAAATAACATAAATATTCATATTTAACTTATCATATTTACACAGATCTTTACCCTACAAAGTAACTAAAAAAATTCAACTAATTATGTATCTTCCTTAGATGTATTGGGGAGCTAATTATGTATCTCGACAGATTCAAGATCTAAAAAAAATGAATTGAGGACTAATTATGTATCATTACAAAGAAAAAATGTATCATCTATGCATTTTGACAGACTTAAATTCAAAAAAAATGTATCCGGAGGTAAATATGTATCTTTACAAAAGTTGTATTTTCGTTGAATGTATCGGGAGTTAATTATGTATCTTGATAGATCCAAAATTGAATTTTTCAGTACTTATTCAAAATATCAAATTTTTTCCATAATTAAAGTTCAAAACTGTCGGAATTTATGTTGTCTATTTTCATAGAGCTTTTAAATCAAACACTTTTAAATCCTATATCCTTCTCTTTTTCTGGGTTAATTTAAATCCTGTATTCATCTCAATGAAATAATTTAACGTAACATTACTTTACTTGGCTTAAAATAAACACGCTCCTATTTTCCTCAAATAACAACATAGGTTTGAAATATTTTGTACACCGAATTATCTTTTTTTCTTTTATCTTAAAACTTTTGCCTGCTCTTACTAATATTTGATGCACAACTTTATAAGTTTAGTTTACATACTAGTTGTCTACATAATTAAATAAATCTATCATCTAATTAAGACATAAAAAAGTCATAAACAATGGATTAACAATAATCTCATGATACTCTATTTGGCTCCTATATGGTGAACATGATGTTTAAGGTTAACTAAAACAATAAATTATATATTTTGATAGTATTTAAAAAAAAAATTCAAGCTACTAATTTTTCAACGTATTTTAATAAGTTCTGTCAAGTAATTAGTGAGCCTTATATTTTACAAATTATTAATTCTCCTTATTACGAAAGATCACTAAAACAATAAAAATTTTAGCGGCAATAAATATGCATTTTAATAAAGAATACTAAAGTTTTTATTGACATTAGTATCGTTATAGGCATTAGAATATTTACAAAGATAGACAAATTTAATTGCCACTAACAATTACTTCTAAAAGTATAATTTAGCGATAATTAAATTATTGTCGTTAACTAATTATCCTTCTCCAATGGATTGCACATGTATAGTATATCTTTGAAGTTAACCTACCACTATTTTTTTTTTTAAAAAAAGAAAATTACGTTGTGCTATTAAGTTAGTTAATTAGTTGATTAACTATAAAGCATTTCATAATTGTCACGTGAATCATGAATTAAGAAATCATCTTAAAATGGTCTTTTATCCCTTTTTAGAACTTTCAAACCTTTCCATATACATTATCTTAAAATTTAATTAAATTTAACCAAGATAATTCACTCGTTTACTTTTATTCATGATCTTTCGCTTTTTCAAAGTCAAACTATATGCATTTTACTTATCATTTTAAAATGTGTTTTTGTTAATACGAGAAGAATTTGCAACTTATATATTTTTTGAACTTCTAAAATTAAATTTTAAAATATTAAATTAATTGAATTCAAGTTAAAAAATGTGTCAAATTAGCTCTCGAGAAGCGAACTATGACATATGTAAAAGTAAACGAAAGAATTATATATATATATATATATATAAAATAATAACCAGATGCTTTTGGGCAGTTGGTTTAGCTAAGAAAAGTGGGTTAGATAAATTAATTTCTTAATTATAACTAACTTCAATTTCATTAATTAATCTCGTATTGATCTTTTGTTTATTAAAAAAATTGACATATACCAAAAGCGTTATAATTTAATCACCATTATTTTTGAATAAAATGCCCTTTAAACACTAGAAATAGGTTTAATATCAAGAAATTAAAAATATACTTATTGCATGAAATATCTATTGGATTTTGCCTTTTCAATACTATAAAAAGGCTTAAGACAATACTTGGATTAATTAACTTCAACTAAAATAATTATATTTAGTCAAGAATTTTTTCTAAAAAAAAAAAAAAGTTGTTTTCATGGTTTGGTTGGTTACGATGTTGATCCATTTATATAAAATAATTAATTAAATATTCAGAGTTATATATTTTTTCATATTAATTATTCAAGAGATTGACTCTTGTTAACTTCGTTAAGCCATGATAATTGAAACAAAATAATATTTAGAGGGTCAATTAAAATGTTAATCTTTTGTATATCGCAAAGCCATTTATTAAAAAAGCTATATCTTGAATTTAAATAAATATTTCTAAAGACTTATGTGGGACGAAATGTTATTTCAAGATTATTAAAATAAAATTCAGATATGTCCTCGTTGCTTCTAAAGATATTTAGAAAAATGAGTTTTATTAGCCATTACTTGTTGACGATAAAATATACCGTTAATTAAAGGCTCCCACTTAATTAGATTTAGTTAATAAGGTGGATATTCGGTATGTCCTTTTGCTTACGAAATCAAAGAAAAGTTTGAGTATCTCAAAATGCAAAAAATGCACAACGATAAGATTTGAGGAGATTGCAACAGTCTCCGAAAACAATAGCAGCTACCTCGAATCTCCAAAGATGCTAACACAGAAGGAATCATAGGATTTACTGTCCAGAGATCGTCGGATTGGTACCTGCACGTAAAATGTAGAAAAAGCAAGAGTGAGTACGAAACTACGTGTATACATTTTATTCACAGTTTTATTTTTATTTTTTTAAAATTCGCTTATCAAAATTTCTGACTCTGAACTGACTTTGATAATACATACCTTTATGTTAAGAATTGATTATTAAGATGTAATTCGAATCTTAGACTATATAGCCAAAAATCACTTTTAGTAATCAAATGTCATCAATCAAGAATTCTTTATCTCCATCATTTTAATTTTTCGTAAAAATAATTCATCAATGTCCCAATCTTTCCATCAAATACGCATTAATAACAATAAAATATACAAGTTCAATATATTTTACAAGTGAGGTTAAGAGAAGGTGAATATATATATATATACAAATTTACTCTCTGTTTTCTCAGGATATCGAAAAAGGATTGTTTAATTTTCTATTAGTATATAGACCCTCGATTCAATTTTTTTTATATATGATTTGAAAGAAATACAAAAATAAGTTATGATTTCTGTGAAATATGCCAAAATAATATTATAAAGAGAAAATAGGTAATTTAGTGAGGATTATTGACTTGGAAATTATAGGATTGTCCAATAATAGGTTTCTGTGTCTTATCTTAATTGCTTCAAATATTCTAAACAAATCAAATCAAATCAACAATAATTTACCTGTTGAATTGATTCTCTAAAAATACAACACCGCACATGTTTGTATCGAATCTTTTAAAATTAAATTTTTCAAAAATCAATACATTTTTTGAAAATTTTCACTTGACGTTCAATATTCACTTTAACAAAATAATTTATGTTTTCGCCACCACACCTGCCCACTCAGACGCTCGCCCTGTGATACACACATGCACGCACGCGCGCACACATATATGAAAAAAAATTATGTGTATTGCAACATAACATGCAAATGTAGACTTCAAATACATATGCACTTTTAAGTCAAATTTGTGTTCCCTTTTGTTCAAAATTTTTAGTTTATGATTTTTGATTTGTTGTTTGTATATCAAATATCGGAATCTAAATAGGCTATTTGTACATATTAGATAAATTTTCTTGTGCCCTATTGTCTTTTGTACCTCTGTTAGATTTTTTTTGTTAATCTGTATTTTATCTTGAGTCTCGCGAAGGCCTGTCGAAAAACAACCTCTCTACCGGGTAGAACCCATGTAAAGCGCACAGTCGAGTTGCTCACGCAGCGCATCATTGGTGCTATCAATAAGAGTATTTGTCATACACGATAGGTTAATTAATGTTATGTTGTGTTGGCATTCTTTTTTGAGACATAGACATCACAAAGTAATGAAAGTATGAAATACACCAACATGGGTTGTGGTGCGGTGAATGGGGCTGTTCCACTCTTAATCAGAGGTCGAGGGTTCGACCCTCGGTATGGAGACAAAAAAAAAGTATGAAATACAAGTTTACTTTGAAAACGAAATAATGTCTTCCCTACTAGTTGAATTTTATTTTTCAATGGTCATGATCTTTTTAAGTTCATGAACCATACCAATACTAAAAGTTGTCAAAATAATTTGAAATATATGTGTGTGTGATACACGTACGACCAGTGATGGAGCCAGAATTTTCATTAAGGGGATTCATAAGTGAATATAAGAACCAATCGAAGGGGTTTGACATCTACTATATTTACATAAAAAATAATTCCAACCATATATATGGTATAATTTTCCGTCGAATGAAACCCCTAACCCAAGTGTAGCTCCGCCCCTGCGTACAACGTACTATAACAGATTGTTATGAATTGATAAATACTCTGTCTCTTTCTTTGTTAATAAAAGGTTTCAAATATGAGAATAAAAGTTACTTTTAGTAGGGAGTATATTAACTCGCAAAATAAAAGTTTCAAACACGATTCAAAATAAATTTCGTTCATGTTGATGAATTTTGTCGTAAAATCATCACAAATTAATATTTTTCTTGCAGTGATGCGTTGCATTATCTTCATATCGATGTAACTCTCTTTCATTGAGATCTAATCCAAATTGCGTAATGATATTTTCTTGTTCAATCACAAGATATAACTTACTCTTTTTCTTTATTTTTTATTAGTAAATTATTTTATTTAATTATTTTTCTCTATATGCGTTTCAAGTTGCCTATCAAATCAAATTTGTCATTTTTAAAAGTTCCAATATTATATAATACAAACAAATAATAATATATATGCAATATTGTCATATATATATTGTACCTAGTGTTTTCTTGCGTAGCGTTTTGGCAATGTCACTATATATCACAATTGTTTCATGGAAAAAACTTTATGCAATTTTGTCAAATTTGCCAACAATTATTTTTTATCAAGATAAGATAGTGACGACCAAAATAGCCAAACCACAAAAATGTAAAGTTGAAAAAAAAAAAAAAAAAAACACAAAAAAGAAAAAAAAAAATTAGTTGTAAAATAGCTTAGCTACAAGACTAGAAAAGGTAATTATGATGTCACAATATCTATTTTTTTTCTTCCAAAAATTAATTAAATTATTCATAAATAGCAAAAGTTGAAACTTTCCTATTTACACTGTTATTTTTCCTAACAACAACCTAATAAAGGAATAAGTAATAACGACAGACAAATTCTGCAACAAAATTTATCGTTAATTATATTTAAATACAAATTAGTGATACATTATTTTTAAAATTTTATTATTTATGAGCAATTTACGACGATTAATGATGAAGTTTTTAGTTTTATTTTATTTTTTGTAGTGAATTCAGTAGCTTTGGACAAAGTTTTGTTTATGTGTAAACAAAGAAATCCATAGCAATATATATGTATAAATAATTTACTCAAAACTCAATATACCGTGTCATTTTAGTCCGAAATAAAAAAGTCATCGTAAAATAAGTATTATCTTAAAAATTCAAAAAAAATAAAATAAAAATAGTATGATTTTTCAACTATACGCTTGTATTAAATAAATACTTGATAGTGCTCATTGAAGAAATATCTAATAGAGGTCGTTTAGTAAATTATTGTTTTTTTTTAAAACTATTTTTCTAAAATATAAGATTAAACTAAAGACAACACTTGTTTAAGTATTTTTAGATGGGGAAAAAATATTTTTAGGATAAAATTCATAAACTTAAATTTGTTGATCTTTTACTCGTGCTTAAACTCAACTAGTTAGTTAAAAATGCCTAACTTTATTTTTTTTATTTACTTTTTATACTTTAGGAATTATTAGAAGAATACTTTAATTAGTATGTGCAAAATTACGTGTGTGTATAGAATTTAAAGTTTCTTTTAGGTAGAATAAAGACAAAAAAAAGGCAGCCAATGATTGTTAGGATAAGAAAAATTTAAAACTTTTATGACATCATTTAGCATGTTTTAATAGAGACATCTTTTAAATATCCCTATCATGGATCATTATCAATCGCACACTCAAAAAGAATTTTAATATTTTATTATATAGTTTAAAAAAAGAAATTTTATCATATGGTCGATTTTCAACTTAGCTTTTCATTTCTTGATGGGATTGGGTTATAGTAGTAATAGTTTTTACTTTTTAAAATTAGAGAAAAAGTTTGAAATATATTTAAATTTTAGTGAAAACTAGATATCTTGGCCTACTTCGGTGTATAAGTTGCCTATTGAGGATTACAAATGGGTTCTTTCAGTCATCTTAGGGCAAGATTTGTGTTAGCCTCTGTGGACTTAGTTGCGGATGTTAGGCCTAATTGGGACTATTGAGCCTTTAGAATGAGACTATTGAGCCTTTAGAATAAGCTTACTTTGTGGCTTGGTAAATTGTGATGACGTTTTCCGGATAATGACTTAGGACTTATGACCATGACTTTCCTTATAGAAATGATAATGGGCCTTCAGAGATGCGATTTCCTCTTATATATGATTTTGGGCCTTTAGAGATGTCATTCCTTTTAGATATGATAATTGGTCGATAGAGATGATATTCTTCATAGTCATGATATATGACATATAGACGTGAGATGTCTCCTAGATGTGAGATGCTTATTGATATATTATGCCTCCTAGACGTAAGATGATTATAGATATGCCTTATTGCTTATGGAGATGTTATGCCTCATTAATACGCTATGGCTTATTTAAAATGAGATGATTTATAAATATGATGTTGATATGGGTTTCGGATATGTATGTGGACCAAAGGTCGTGACTCGTGATTATGATGTTATAAGTATTCCAGACGCATTATTGGGCCCAAGGTTGTGTTATGATATGAGTTGACCATCCGGGAAGTGTTTATCCTTCTAAAGAATGTGATTGTAGTTTATTGATATATTAATGCTTGCGGTTTTGTTGTATGAATACTGGTGATGGCATGCATAGATTTGGTACGCTCATGATCACTGCACCGATGATTGATACGATTCCGACTAGATTATAATATTACTATTGTTGTCACTAACTAATGGTTAAAGTCCACTTACTACCTTAACAATGAATTTCTTCATAATAATAAATGCCAATTTTAATGAATAGTTTATATGTAAAAGAGGTTAATAATGATGTTTTAAAGACTTGATCGAGATAAGTTTCGCTATATGATTTGATAAGTTCCGATCCTTTCTATACTTTTATAATGATTTAGTCCTGAAGTTCATCTTGAGCAACACACTTACGAATATACACTCTTTTAGCCACTACTTGAGCCCGTGCACCTATCATATCCAGATACACATCTCTAGCTCCGATATGGGACGGAGGAAGATGCTGGATTGATAATACAAATTTCGAGTAAAACCCAATGAAAGTTATA
>NC_061119.1:4581227-4585492 GCF_002878395.1 Capsicum annuum
GGTTACTCGCATTGTTATTGACAGTATTATTATCATTGTTAGTATCATTGTTATGGCTAGTTTATGACAAATTGGTCATTGATTCGGTATCGAGACTTGAGGTATGATTCCGACCTTCTTTATCTTAGGATTATAATATCATGCATCACCAGCTGATGAATTGACATATGAATTAGAACCCTGAGTATTCTAGCACTAGCTCCTGCTATGATTATGAGGTCTTAAATAGGTAGTCTAATGATCTAGGTTGTACTTCGAGTCCTTTCGCCTTTACTTTGTATATATACTCCTTTCGCCTTTACTTTGTATTTGGCTAGTGATATACGGTATAGTGTTGAGATTCCTAAGTATGGATGAAATAAGCTAGTGCATTCTTATTACTTCCTTAGCGTTAAATTGCTAGTCTCTTAGACATGAATAAGATAGTTCATCCTTATTATCTCATTGGCTGTCTTATATTGTTGCTGAATATTTAGGTGTAGTTTTCATTTTGTTATATATTTGCTTTATCTTTGGAACTCAATTGGCAATTGCATACTGAATACCATCAGTTTGGTACTCATACTACACTTTTCAGCAGTCTGCAGATCATGGTACGGGTTATCATCGTTGATGTGTGTATTATGCGGAGCAGTCACAGTTTGGAAACTTAGACTGAGCTCCTGATATTCGAAATATTGCTTATCTCTCTTGTATGTAGTAGACTAGTCTCTGTGTGTATTTGGAGATAAGTTATATCATTGTATTCATTTGTACTTCACTTTGTACTCTTATTATACTAGCAGCTCTTGTACTGATACCACTAGATCTTGGGATTATATTGTGTAATTGATCTTGTATTTTAGATATTCAGCATTCTTTCTTTTATCTATTTGAGTAGTCCGTTATTAGCCGTTTCGAACTACGGATTTGACTTGTCTACTGGTGGGTTATAGTAGGCGCCATCATGACTTGAGAAATTATATTGTGACATTAAGAATTTATTGTTTATTGATGCAAAATTCTTGTCATAGTAAACAAGAAGTTTACTAAGGTAAAAAAAAATACATGTCATGGTAAACTTGAAGTTTACTAGTACAAAAGTTCGTAAGTTGACGTGAATAACTACGATATTCCAAAGATATGCATATTAAGTACATATTGATAAGTTAGTTGGATCAATTAATATCGGGACTGAATTTCCTAAATTCTAAAAAGTATAAAAAAAGAATATAGGTCCATTCACCTATCATGTGATATACTGAAAAGATGCATCAATAAGATGATCACATGTACATTTATTGTTAATCTGCAATTGACATTTATAAAGTTGCTTGCTCAACAAAATTGAGTGAAGAGCATAATTTTCAGATTGATAAATATCCAAGTTGGTTGGGCATTAAATATCTTCAGAAAATTAGCTAAATCATTGATTATGAGAACAAAGCTTCATGTGTTGGTTTGAATATGATATATATTTTATACAAAAGTATTTGTATACAACAAATCAATAAATTATAACTAAATCCCCCTCAAAGTTGGTTCAGGATAAGGAATCACATATTTTCCATCTAATAAACTTGAAGTGCAGTATATGATTAATGGATATACAATGATGCACAAAAATAGATTTTCTAAAGTAAATTAAGATATATGTTAGTTTTTATAACATGAGGGGAAATAATAAACAACTAAAAAATATATCGTGAATTATCATCAATATGATCCCTATTCAAAAAATAATTCAAATTCAAATGCTAGGAGCATTTGCTAATCCAAAAAAATTGATATTATTTTTAGCTATAAATGCTTCAACTGAATGTCCCTGAAGGACAAAGTCTACTACATGTATCAAACATGGTAGATTAATCAATTCTAAAAGCTATAATTCTTGAAAAAGAAAAATGAGCAAATAATTATAATAAAGAGGCAATATGCTCTTAAAGAGCCTACGATATAAAACTTCATGAAACGTTATGAAAGGTTTAGGTACCTGAAAATAATGAAATGATGAGATCTCAAAATATTATATCACATTCTGAACAGATATAAAATGATATATCATCGATAAAATATTTAATAAAATATTGGTGTAATATTGTAAAAGATTACGAGAATCTGAATTCTACTTTTATTTAAGCATGCTGACGTAGAAATGTTTATCAAATGACATAAAAAGATGAGTTTTGATAAGTATAAAACATATTTGATTTGTCGTCTAGTCACTTGAAGATATCATACATGAAATGCTGAATATTGTCACTTGACAAAATTCATACAAGAACTTTTTAAAGATTCAAAATGTTTGAAGCATATAATATTTCTAGAAAACTTATTTATAATTCGTATATCATATAAATTTATAACTTAAAAATTATTGTAACTCTAGGAGAGTTTTCAAAAGCAATATATTATTTGCTGAAATGAGAAATATATCGAATTGAATTGGTTATGAAGTACCATATCTTTGTGTAATTGGTGTACTAATATATCTTGCAAATACTACAAGGTCTGATATAGTTTTTTCGATCAATGTGTTATCAAGGTATAGTTTTGCTCTTATAAGGGACATTGAAATGGGATCAAACACATATTGCGGTACCTAAAAGGGACTAACGATATGGGCTTATTTTATTCTAAAGATTGCAGTCCCGATCTTGTTGTTGATGCTGATGTTGGGTATTATCTCACCGGCATAAAGCTCAATCTCAAACACGCTATGTGTTCATATGTGCGGGTACTGCCATATCTTGGAGATCTAAAGTAGTTTATCGTAGCTACTTTATCGAACCATGCTGAGAGAATAGCTATTCATGAAGCAAGCTGAGAGTGTAGTGATTGTGGTTCATAATGCATCTCATTCAAAAAAAATGTGATTTGAAATGTGACAAAGTACCCACAATTTTATATGAAGGTAATGCAACATGCATAACACAACTTAAAGGAGAATTCATAAAAGAAAATAGAAAACCACATTTCGCTAAAACTTTTCTGCATACATGAGCCCCAGAAAGAATGGTGATACTAATGTGCAACAGATTCGTTCAAGTGATAGTGTGCCTGATTTATTTATTAAGTCTCTTCCAACTGCAATTTTTAAGAAGACGGTGGACAAAATCGGAATGCAAAAGTTCAAGGATATTCTCATTAGGAGGAGTTAATATCGTTGTACACTTTTTTTCGTACGAGGTTTTTCCCCACTGAATTTTTGTTTAAGGTTTTTAACGAAGTAGCCTATATGTGTATTATTATAAATGTGTACTCTTTTTCCTTTACTAGATTTTTTTCACCAAACCTTTTTAGTAAGGTTTTAATGAGACACATTATCTATTAATTAGGCATTTAAGGGGATCTGTTATAAATGTATTATCATATATAGTGAATCTATTTCTAGAAAAGTTAGAAACCTTAACTTTGCGACAAAGTTAGTTTTCTCCTATAAATAAAGCGGGTTTCCTTCATCGATATTCACCCCTCAAGAAATCTTTCAAGAGAAATAAGAGTTGCTCTCTTTTCTCTCTATTCTTCTTCTTCTCTACTTTATATTTCATAACAAAAGAAGAGTCATACTTTGCATATAACATTTCCAAGATCTTTAATTTATTACATTCTCCGTTTAAAAAAGAATGACCTACTTTTCTTTTTAATCTGTTTTAAAAAGAACGGCCCTTTCCTTTTTTTTTATAATACTTTTAAATCAACTTTTCATATGACATGTTTAAGACAACAAGATTAAAAAACATTTTGATACATTTGATATAATTTTAATTTAAAACCACAAGATTCAAAAGTCTTCTTTATTTTATTAAACTCTGTGTCAAGTCAAATTAGATTATTTTTATGTAAACAGAGGGAGTAAAATATACTAACTTTATTAGTGATATGATATTTTCAGCTATCTTTTTCTACGAAACCAAAATCCAAACTGAATTATAAATTTTTATAAATCACAACCAAACCCTTTCACCAAATTTTCAGATTTCATTTTAGTTTAGTTTTGATAAGAAATAACTACATGGCTTGGAAAATATAAGCTCTTAATTATAATATTTAACCTAAATTTTAATTAATTATAATTCATACTTTCTCATCTCAATTAAACACAAATCATAACCCCTCCTTTATTGTCTCCCTTAATTTTTTCTCTCTCTATCTACTATTTCTTTTTCTTCTTCTTTTTTTCCATTTTTTTCTTCTCCTTTTTTTTTTTTCATCTTTTCTTTCTTTTTTTTTCATTTTTCATTTTTCATTTTTTTCTCTTTTTTTTATATATCTTTTTTTTTTTT
>NC_061119.1:4585592-4666908 GCF_002878395.1 Capsicum annuum
TTCTATTTTATATTTTGTATATTTATTTATATCATATAATACATTTCAAACAAGTTTAGTATTTATATTTGAATAATTTAACCGTGAATATGTACAAGTTATCATTTATATACAAATAAGTATACAGATTAATCGGATTTGCTCGACTCTTGAATATACAACTATGCAATGTGTCACTCAATATAAATGTATCATTAATATTTGTATGTCAAATTTACCATTTGTATTTGTATATAAACAAGTATCGTTTGTATTCGTCTAATTCAAGTTGTATAAACATGTATCATATGATACAAATGTAATACTTGTATTTATAAATTTAACATTTATATTTGCATTATTTAATTTGTATCAATAAAATACAATTTATATCAATAAATATAAATATAAATATTTCTTTTTACTACTAATCAATTTGATTAATCACCAAATATAAATATTAGCCACATCTCAGCTTGTGGTTCTGTTTATATGATCACTCATACATGAAAACTAAATTACTATTGACAGACTCAAGTGGAATAAAATCAATTTGAAGCTGCATTGATAAATAAATAAATAAATAAAATACATATCTGTTGAATTTTTTTTAAAAAATTATTTAAAAATACAAGTGACGTTGTCAACTACGAATTAAAATACAAACATAAGATACACCTGAACTACTGCCACCAGACGAACTGCGGCAAAAGCGCTCGAATCTACCTGGGCGATAGGTGATCGTGTTCTGCGGATTGAATTTTCCCATGTTCTAGTTCAATGCTTGCCTCTTCTGGTACTGAACATGAATCTGAAGGGATGTTAATGCCTGCAAAACCAACCATGACAGCTGCAGCTCCGACGTAATCCAAGATGGGAGGTGCATTTCCTATCAGTGAATCGACGATGGCAGCTAGAGGGACCTGAATGGTCAGTCCTGCTGTTGCGACTGTTGTGGAGGTCAAAAGAATAGCCTTGGCCCATAGTAAATCGCTCAGCACGTTATCAAACATACCTGAATATGGTAGTTTAAAGTCAGCTACATGTAGTATGATTAAAACCGAAAGTTGGCCGTGCCAAATCCCATCCGGAGAAAAGGAGAAGTTCGTAAAGACAAGGAACGAAGACATGTAAAGATTTACGCTAATGTTGGATGACGAGTCTAATATCTCCTAGTCTTATTCTACCTTTCACTACTTCAAGTAGTTCAGAAGCAGGAATCTTCGACCCAAAAAGTATGGACTCGATTATTTGGCGTTAGGTTTGCATGTACTATGTAGGTCAGTCACAATAAGAGAATAAATACAAAATGATAATGCCAACCCCCCTTCGCCCAAACATAGTATCGACGAGATTCATGAGGATTTGATGAAATGTGACAAGGTGGATGACATGCCTCACTAGTCTAACTTTCACAACTGAAGTACTACAGGTACAGGACTCCTGCAACAACAACAACAACAACATATCCAGTGTATTCCCACAAAGCAGGGTCTGGGGAGGGTAAAGTGTACGCAGTCCATACCACTACCTCAGACAAAGTAGAGAGGAAGGTACAGGACTCCTGCACACTTGATAATTGACGAACATCTAAAAATGATATCTCATAATACTAGCTGACAAAGGATTCCATCCCTTTTACAGTTGACGTGTAGTTATCTCACTTAATTTGCTCCCACATGGAGTATTCATCATTACATCACATGAAGCTTAGTTAGGAACGTATACCATGAAGATTCTTTCACTAACTGCAAAAAGACTATACTCTTCTTCTTTACAAAAATGGCTATCCACAGTGTTTGAATCTGGAATAAATTTTTAAAAAGATAGTGTTTGAATAAATAACAAAGCCGAAGAAGAAAAATTATGGTATGGGTTAAAACAAATAAGAAAGAAGAAGAAGAAAAATCTGTTAAGGGTTGAAAAAGAATGGCGAATGAATCTGGTATAACTTTGAAAAAGGGCTATATATGGTGTTTGAATTAGAAGAAGAATCAAAAACAGCCATCCTTATAAGTTTTGCAAGAAAGAAGATGAAGAAGAACTCGCAGGAATGGCCGAGTTTAAGAGGTCAATGAAAAACAAAGTGCACAATGGAAAAAACGGAGTCAGGTTCAAGGGTTTGTCGATGTGTATTTAGTCTTGTCAAAGACGAGCTTAAGCCTTGAAGTAAGGCTCAAAATGTGTTGAGTGTTTCCCCTCGCTTAATAAAAAGGTCAATATGTTTTTGAATCAATAAATGGAGTAATTAAAATACCCAACTGCAACCAAGTTCCAAAATTTTCATTTAGTTTCATTCTATAACTTGTTTAATTACCATATAAAACGCTAAAGTAACATGTTTTTTTCTTTATTATGGTTGTATCTAGCATATCAAACGAAAAGAAATAACAAGTTCCTTTCCTCAGAAAGGTCATGGAGGAAACAGATTAGGGTAGATGGTTGGTTAGGTAGTAGATGGTTGTCTCCCTTATTCCTTCTTACTAGTAGTCGTAGGATTACTTTGAGAGCTTCTTGTACTCTGCCCAAAAAGGATGATTTACTGTGGAACGGGGATTCTTGAATTTTATTTAACTAGATAAATGAAACAGAACTACAAGCACCGGAGAAGCAGGCAAACAATCGAACTCAATGATGCAGAAGGAACAGCAGCAAGTAATGAAATTCAGCAGCAGGAAGCCGTAGGAAAGTGGAATGGACTGATTAACAATACTCCTGATAGTACCAATAATCCTTCTACTGGTAGTAGTCGGAAATCATGGGCAGATATAGTGGAGGAGGAGGACAATGCAATCCAGGTTAAATCGCCTTGGATTTGGGATAATTTTGATATCTCTAAAACACTACGCAGAATTTACGCTTGAATAAGTAGGACCAAAGTGAGAAGACAAAATTTCGTTAGTTGAAATTGCATATGAGGACATAGAGCCAGAGATAGCCTTCTGGAAAAATGCAGTGGTTTGTTATGTTTTGGGCGCCTATCCACCGTTTGAAGTAATGAAGGGGTACTTCCAGAGGTTGTGGGCTAAGTACGGAATCAACCAAATCTCAATGATGAAGAATGGGGTAGAATTAGTGCGATTTGATTCAGCTATAGGCTAACATGAAGCAATACAGGGAGGAATTTTTCACTTTGACAATAAACCTTCCATTGTCAACGCTTGGAGTCATGAAATGGAGTTCACGAGGGATGAGTTGCACTCTGTCCCAATTTGGATTAGATTGCCTGTACTTTAAGTATTAGAGTCCGAAGGGATTGAGTAAATTAGGGAGTTTAATTGGGAAGCCGCTCATGGTTGATCAAAACACTGAGAAGAAGGTTGGTCGGAATTATTTTAGGCTGCTGGTGGAGGTGGAATTAGATTTTAGAGCTACCTGAGATTATTAGGTTCGTTCCAAAACCTCCTCCTTTAGCACTTTCCAAATGGTGAAACGAATGCAAAAGGATCATGCAGGTGTAGCGCTGTCTCCAAAAAAAATTCGCAAGGCCTAAAGGATCTCTTGTTTTGATGGTTACTCCAGTCCTTTCCTCTTTCTCCTCTTCACTAATTGTCTAGAATGTGATTCTAATGCACAAGCAGCTCCCGCTCCCCCTTTTCACGTACAACATTTAACTAAGCGCTTAATGAAATTATTCTTTTGTATGAACAAGTGACAGAATAGAACAATTTAGTGTTATTATAACCTTTCTTCAAACCAATTTAAGTGTGAATTTTATATCCAAATAAATTCTGGGTCCACTAATGCTTGCCCCAATTGCCTTATTGTTTCCTTTTGGATTTCATCATCATCATTTATGCCTTTTTCTTCCTCCTCCTATCCTAATACTTTTAAGTTCGTTAAATAGGTTTGTAATATTTCTTTCCACACACCCAAGCACCTCCTGGTTCCATTTCTTCAAGTTGATCTTCAACATCTTCAGAAAAATTAGCTAGGTTAAGAATAAGTTATCCTATGACCGGGTGGTTTCCCTACCATTCTTCAATTGTTTCCTTGAAATTATATGTTGTAGACACAATTAAAATACATCCTTTACCAAGTGTTTGAAATCATTCATAGGACAAGAGCCAAATGCAAGCATTTGATTTAAAGGGCATATCAACGAGCTTCAATTTTTTTTTTTTTAAAAAAAAACTATACCAAATAGCAAGCAATTTGGTTCAAGAAAACACTGAAGAAATAGCAGTTGGAAGAGCACATAGAGGAGAAACAGAGTGAATTATCATATTTCATGGTTCCCGCTTTCACTCATTTATGCACACGGACACAAAAAATCCATAAACACTTAAATATGCAAGGGAAGAAGCAGCATACAGACCGGTACATACCTTTACCAACTATTAGGCCAATTTGCTTCCACGTGAGCGTGTTAAATGGCTCAAGGTTAGCAAAGTTGAGTACAAGAGGTACGGGTAAGAATATGAGCATGTTGAATAACCCCAAATATCCAAGAAATTGTGCCATACTGGCATGACCACTTTTCCCTTCATCATCAGGTAACTTTTTACGAATGAGAGTTATATAAACAGCATACAAAGCAGCTGAGACGAGAGAAAGAATGTCTCCAAGAACGGGATTCGAAGCAACTTTATTAGATGCTGAATTTGAGTCACCCAAGCTCACAATGATAGTTCCTCCCATACAAAGTAGAACACTGAACAGCTTCACCCAAGTGAAAACTTCTCCCAAGAATACAAGAGAAACCAGAAAAGTAAACAAGCTGGAGGAAGTGCTTAAGATGGTGTTTGACTGTAACGAAAACCAAAAGAAATCATAAACTACACTAGACATCGATCAACAAGGGTTGGATATTACATGTCAAAACATAATATAGGCCATATATAAAAAAGGGCAGCCCAGAGCACTAAGCTCTCACTATGCACAAAGTGAGGGAAGGGTCGAACCACAAAGCTTTATTGTACGCAGCCTTACCCTGCATTTCTACAAGAGGTTATTTCCCCAACTTGAACCCAACTTTACAGGTTACTCAAGGCTCCCCTTACATACACTTACACAACAACAACATACCTTGTGTATTCTGACGTAGTGGGTTTGAGGAGGGTAGAGTGTACGCAGACCATACCGCTACCTCAGGTGAAGTAGAGAGGTTGTTTCCGGTAGACCCCAGCTTAGGACCGATAACAGTATAGCAATCACAAAACATAAATGTGTATAGACTAGTACAGTATGCAAAATAAACTAACCCCCTCTATCCACAAGTTAATACTAAAAACTATATATCCGATATCACGTACATCACTCAACACCACGAACAAGAAACTTCAAACACAAATAAAGAACGCTACCGCCCCCCTAACCCTCTACCCTAATCCCATGTCCTCTGCTCCATATCAATGGATAGTATACTTACCGTAACAGTAGTATATTTGAGTGATAGATTAAATGTAAGCTGAGCTAGAAACCAAAATGGGCATATTAACAAGCTAACTTTTGCTACTCTAAAGCGTGTCCACCGCCCTTTTTCATCCAGATCCATATCAACAACACTTTGATCTACAATTTGTTCCTTTGATACAGATGCCCCATCAGCAACAGCCAATTCGCCATCATCAAGAAGAATTACCTCCTCTTGCAAAGTTGTTGTGGCGATATCCTTGCGCCAAAACCAAAATCTCCCATATTTATCCTCTAGAAAGCGAAGAATTTCAATTAGGGGAATATAAACTATGAATAGAGAATTGCATAGGTATGTTACGAGAAAAGGTGAAACACCGGCATCGACAACGGATTGAACCACAAAACTAGCAGCAATCCATATAGAGGCAACAATAATTATATAAATCAAACCCAAAATCCATCTCCAAGATTGATCTTTCATTACTTTTCAACAATAAGTTCACTAATCACTCATCAATTCAAATATCTATGCTGCATTATTATGTATATTTACAAATGATTGCTCCACAAAGAAATTGGATCCAATACTTCGGCAAGCCCATGGAATCTCGAAAAAGAAAATACTTTGACCAAAAGTAAGGGTCTTTTTTACTATTTTTTTAAAGTATTGGCCGACTGTTCAAAAATCAAATCGATCGTGTTATTGATTTACTGTTATTGAGTTATTGGATTAATGTTTTTTTAATAAGAAAAATTATTAAGTTATTGATTTGATTTTAATTTTTTTTCTTATTGGGTTATTGGATAAATTGATAATCCAAAAAGAATATACTGAATTATTATTTTTCACCTCACAACAACAACATACCTAGTGTATTCCATAGTAGAGTTTGAGTAGGGTAAAGTGTACACAGATCATATCAGATGAAACAGGGAGGCGATTTCCGATAGACCCCCGACTTACAGAGGCAGTTTTCGATAGAACCCCTGACTAAGGATCGATAGCACTCTAACAAACACAAAACACTCTCGCTCACACACACACACACACACATATATATATATATATATTTCTCTTAATTTCTACAAATTAACAAATCAATTATTTCAATTATACAAATTCTTAATTATTCCCAATAATATTTAGTTCAAATTTGAAGATTCTTGTAAGTTAAAACACATCATGTAGGATTTTTGATTGCAACTAAGATTCGATTTTTTTTCATGTTAGTTACTACTATTTCTATTTTATAAATATTTTCTTATCGATTAAACCAAAACCGAACCGTTAAGGACTAAAAATCGATAAATCAAAAACCGATAAAAAATATCTTATTCATTTGATTATTAGTTTAACATATTTAAAAATGGAAAATCGATAAAAAAAATATCTTATTTATTTGGTCATTGGTTTAATATGTTTAAAAATTGAAAATCAATAATATATAAAATTGAACCGAATCGACTAATGTACACCCCTAATTAGCATTGACAACTTAAAAAGGTTTAAATATAATTAAAAAAAAATAATTAAGTTAGTTGTTGATTTAATTAATACTAGTGAACAGATTCGCGCGAAGTCAAAATACTGATTGAATTTATATGCATAATATTTTTTATAATGATGAAGTTATAAGAAGTCATACATTTAAATTCATATTTAAATAGTTATAAATATTACTCAATTGTTAAGAATAATAATATTTATTAGTAATAAATAATTTACGTAAATTCTTATCTTATTCATTTTTATTTAGTTGTTCATAAATAATACTTTAATTATGTAAATAAAAATATTTATAATTGTACCAAGTCACCTTCATACATAAATAAATAATTTTTTATCTTAGAGAAAATACATTTTCCCCCCTGAACTTATCCTCCAAACTCATTTTAGCACTTAAACTTAACTTATGTTTATTTACGCCCTTATGATCTTTAAAATGTATTATTTTCACTCCTCAAAACTGAATACCATTATCACAACGGAGAGTGTGTTACACTCGCCTACACATTAATGTCACGTCATTGCCACGTAAAAAGTTTGATTTTTCTAAAAAAAAAATTAATCCCCCACATATTATTTTTATATATATCTTTTAAAAAAATAAAAAATATATATTTACTATTTTATTTATATAAATATATATATTAAATAAAAAAGGCACCCCCACCCCTATTTTCTTTCTTCTTCACACACCCCACCCACCTCGCCCCCTACCCTGCAACGCAACCCCCCCTTCCCCTTTTACTATCTTCTTCAAACCACCCCACCTCTCCCCTCTCCTCCATTTTCTATCTTTTTCGAACTTAAAGCATATTACCACTAGCCATTGTTGTTGTTTACTAAGCAAAAAAGAAACCCTAATTCAGATAAGAACCAATTAAATTTACCAATCAAACAACATAATTCACATGCTCGTTTAACAAATTATTCAAAGCCACAAAATCCACAAGAATCAGAAAATCAAATTCACCATTGAACCCATACATACAATTGAAGGCAAAGAACAACTAACAGAGGTAATCACACAACACTAGGCAAAACTGACCCGCGTTAGGAAAAAAAATCATTTCTTCATCTTTTTAACTGCTCAAAGCCATCAAACTTTCATCTTCTTAATAGCTCAAAATCACAAGAATCAGATACCATTCCAGCATTTTATCATCAAAAACTCATGCATCCAAAAAAAAACTGAAAAGTACAAATTTTTCATCTCCTTATAGCTCAAAACCATTAAAGTTTCAAGAATAAAAAACGCAATTCAGCATTTTATCAACAAATCATGCATCCACAAAAAAAATGTAAAGTATCAATTTGTTCATCTTCTTGATAGCTCAAAGCCATTAAACTTTCAAGAATCAAAAACCCAATTCAGCACTTTATCTTCTTAATAACTCAAAGTCATCAAAGTCAAAAGAATCAAAATCCTAATTCAACATTTTATCATCAACAACACATTTTACAGGTATCTGAACTTATCCTCTCAAATTCACCCATCATCAAGTTTCATCCACCTCACCTATCATTTTCTTCTTTTCTCTTTTTCACCTTAAACGATGGGAATGGGGTGGAGGTGGTGGGTATGCTAGTTGAAAGATGAGAAATTGAGGCGGGGTGGAGTGGGGGTGACGGATTTGGTGGGAGGGGGTTAGAAGGAGATGAAGAAATTGGGGTAGAGGGTGTGAAGAAAATGAAGAAATGGGTGTGGAGGGTATTAAGAAGATGAAAAGGGTGATTTTTTATAAAAAAAATTATTAATATATATATATATTAAAAAGTGGAGCCATATCAGCTTTTAAATAAAATAACGCACTTTTTTTTAAAATTCCACGTCAGCTTAAGGAGTGAAAATAATACACTTTAAAAATGTTAAGGGGGTAAATAAACATAAGTTAAGTTTAAGTGCTAAAGTGAGTTTGGAGGACAAGTTCAGGGGGAAAAGATGTCATTTCTCTTTATCTTATATAAACCCTCTCGTCTACTATTATTAAAAATTTACATAAGCCCTTTCATCTTATTCGTTATTATTTAATTATTTTTTCATAAATAAAATATATATTATGTAATAAATAACATTTTCAGATACTTTACTCTCCAAGTCTCAAGTAAGCGTTATAGTCCATAATAAAAGAGTTGCATGAGTCCTCTCATTTTCTACTTTTATTAGTATAATAATTTATTAATATTTCTATTTGTTAACTTTGGAGATGTTTAAAATAAGGTGAACAAAAATAAAAATAAAATAGATTACCATACAATGTTATGGTCTAATACTTTTTTTTGTCTAATAATTTTTAATTCTTTTTCACCAATCATGAATTAAGTAACGTGTAAAATGAAAAGGAAATTTTTCATATGACATTTCCTTTGTTCCTTTTTAATTGTTGTATATTTTAAATATAGACATTCCTAAATACTTGTCAATTTAAAAAATAAAAAGTTAATTATTTTAGTATTCAGAGGGACAAAATTAGAGAATTAAAAGAAAGTGCACTGTTTTCGTCCTGAACTATAAACGAAATTGTTGCGATACACTCCAACTTAAAGGGGGTCCTATTATCCTTGTACTAACTAAAATTGTATTTTTGGCAACCTTAGTGCCTACGTGGCACACTGCGTGAATCAATACACTGAAGGTCTACGTAGGTACACGTATGTGCCACGTAGGCACTAAGGTTGTTGAAAATATGATTTTAATTAGTCCAGGGGATAATAGGACCCCCTTTAAGTTTGGATGTGTTTCAACAATTTCATTTATAGTTCAAAGTGAAAACGGTGCATTTCCTCAAAGAATTAATAAACATATATTAGTCAAACTACACTCCTATGTCCTAACTATTGATTGTGCAAAACTTTATTCACAACTAAAAGGGAACAAAGGTAATACGTAATGTGTTGAATTTAGGTGAGACTATTAAGAATTTAAGAGATTTCTTTTAATAACGACGTAATATAACTTATATCATATCAAAAAAAAGTTAGAAAATAAGATGATGAAAGAAAATATATTTTGTAGTTTATCGTTTTAAAAGACTCAAAAGAAACAAAAAATATAAGTCTAATCACAAAAATTCTTAAAACATCTATAGTATGAGTTTAAATTTTACGCATCATCAGTGTATCAGATTTTTGCACCATCAGATAATTTTAGTGATATTTAATCACAATAATCTATTTTTAAAAATTATATATAAAAAAAAGAATATTTATTATAAAATATAAAAGAATAAAGAAGAAGAGGAGAGAGAATGAAGAGTAATTCTTATTTCTCTTGAGAGATGAATTACAATGAAGGAAAACCCCTTTATTTATAGGGAAAAGCTAACCTTGGAGTTTGTAACTTTTCCATAAATAGACATACACAATATATGGTAAAGTAGGTATTCACTATATATGGTACATTTATAACAGTCCCCCTTGAATGTCTAATTGATAGATAAAACGCATATATGTTGCCTCATTAAAAATCTTACAAGGAAAATTCAGTGGGATAAAACCTCGTAAGGGAAAAAGAGTACAACGCGTATTAACTCCCCCTAGTGAGAACATCCTTGAACCTTTGCATTCCGATCTTGTGCACCATCTTCTTGAAAGTTGCAGTTGGAAGAGACTTGGTGAATAAATCAGTCACATTGTCACTTGAACGAATCCGTTGCACGTTAATATCACCATTCTTTTGGCACTTATGTGTATAGAAAAGCTTTGGCGAAATGTGCTTAGTTCTATCTCGAATCCTCCCTTAAGTTGTGATATGTATGCTGCATTATCTTCATATAAAATTGTGGGTACTTTGTCACATTTCAAACCACATTTTTCTCGAATGATATGTATTATGGACCTCAACCACACACATTCTCGGCTTGCTTCATGAATAGCTATAATCTCAGTAAGGTTCGATGAGATGTCTACGATAGACTGCTTTGTAGATCTCCAGGATATGACAGTATCCCCACATATGAACACATAGCCTATTTGAGACCTAGATTTATGCGGGCTATATAAGTACCCAGCATCAACATAACCAACAAGATCGGGACTGCAATCTTTAGAATAAAATAAGCCCATATCGGTAGTCCCTTTTAGATTTCGTAATATGTGTTTGATCTCATTCCAATGTCTCCTAGTAGGAGCAGAACTATACATTGCTAAAAAATTAATTGAAAAGGCTATATCAGACCTTGTAGTATTTTCAAGATACATTAGTGCACCAATTGCACTAAGATATGGTACTTCAGGACCAATGAGTTCCTCATTCTTTTCTTGAGGTCGGAATGGATCCTTATTCACATCAAGTGATCGAACAACCATCGAAGTACTTAATGGATGTGCTCCATCCATATAGAATCGTTTCAACACTTTTTCTGTATAGGCAGATTGATGGACAAAGATATCGTTTGTCAAATGGTCAATTTGCAAACCAAGGCATAATTTTATCTTTCCAAGATCTTTCATCTCAAATTCTTTCTTTAGGTAATCAATTGCCTCTTGAAGCTAGATTGGAGTTCCAATAAGGGTGTCATTGACATAGACAGCAAGTATAAAAAACTCCGACATTGTTTTCTTTATAAAAATACATGGGCAAATTTCATCATTCGTATAACCTTCCTTAGATAAATATTCACTAAGACGGTTATACCACATGCGTCCGGATTGCTTCAAACCATACAATGATCTTTGCAATCTAATAGAATACATTTTTTGAGGTTTTGAACTATATGCTTCCGACATTTTAAATCCTTCGAAAATTTTCATGTATATCTCCTTATCAAGTGATCCATATAGATAGGTTGTTACTACATCCATCAAATGCATTTCAAGTCTCTCATGGACAGTGAAACTAATAAGATAATGCAATTTTATTGCATCCATAACTGGTGTATATGTCTCGTCTTAATCGACACTAGGCCGTTATGAAAATTCTTGTGCAACAAGGCGTGCCTTATACCTTTGTATTTTATTTTTCTCATTTCTTTATCGCACAAAAACCCATTTATAGCCAACGGGCTTAACACAATTAGGTGGTTGAGCTATAGGTTCAAAAACTTCACGTTTGACAAGTGAATTCAATTCAGATTGAATTGCTTCTTGCCATTTTGGCCAGTCATTTCTTTGTCGACATTCTATGACTGATTGAGTTTAAAGATCCTCACTATCCTGCATGACTTTTATTGCAACATTATATGGAAAGACATAATCCACTACTATTTCAGATCGATTCAAATTAGTTCCAACATCACTTGAATTTATGGATAGTTCCTTATTTTTTTGATTCTCAGGCTCATTGATTCCTTCAGGGATATCAATGTTGCTCAAATCTTAAACTTCCATTTGAGGATCTTTCGTAGTGCCACTGTGATCATTTCTTTTTCTTTTTCTAGTATTTTGATCCTTAGAACCTAATGATCTACCACGCTTCAAGCGTGCTTTAGATTCATTAGTTATGACACTAGTAGATGGTCCTTTAGGGACATCAATTCGAATTGGGACATTCTTTGCAGGAATATGTGATTTGGTGCTCCTTTTTAAATCTGTAAATGCGTCTGGCATTTGATTTACAATTTTTTGCAGATGAATAATCTTTTGTACTTCTTGCTCACAAATAGAAGGACATGGATCAAGACGAGATAGTGATTGATTTTTTTCATAAAATTTCTCTTTTGATGTCACTATCTTCTCCCCCTAATTTTGGAAAAACAATCTCATCAAACCGACAATCTGTAAATTGAGCAGTGAACATAGCTCCCGTTAATGGTTCAAGATAGCAAATATGGAGGGTGATTCAAACCCAACATAAATTCTGAACCTTCTTTGAAAACCCATCTTGGTGCGGTTTGGTGGTGCTATAGGCACATATACACCGCACTCAAAAATTCTTAAATGAGATATATTAGGCTCTTGACCCAAAACCAATTGCAACGGATAAAATTTAAGTAATTTGTCGGTCTAAGACGAACAAGTGTTGCAGCATGCGAAATTGCATGAACCCAAACAGAAGTGGGCAACTTAGTTTTCATAAGTAATGGTCTTGCTATCAACTGCAGACATTTAATTAATGACTCGGCAAGGCCATTTAGAGTGTGAACATGAGCTACAAGATGTTTCACTCTTATCCCAATCGATAAGCAATAGTCATTAAATACTTGGGATGAAAATTTTACAGCATTATCAAGGCGAATAGACTTAATCTGATTATCAAAAACTGTGCCCGTAATTTTATTATTTGTGCCAATAATTTTGTAAATGTCAAGTTGCGAGATGACAATAAGCACACATGAGACCATCTAGAAGAAGCATCTATTAGGACCATAAAGTATCTAAACAACCCACGAGGTGGGTGAATGGGTTCACAAATATCCCCATGTATGCATTCCAAGAATGCGGGGGACTCAATCCCAACTTTTGTTGGCGATGGCCTCACAATCAGCTTGCCTTGATAATAAGCATTACAAGAAAATTCACCATTCGAAAGAACCTTCAAGTTCTTTAATGGATGCACATTTGAATTTTCTATAATTCGTCTCATCATTATAGATCCAGGATGTCCTAGGCGATCATGCCAGAGTACAAAAGTATTGGAATTAATAAACTTCCGATTTACTATGGAATGTGCCTCAATTGCACAAATCTTTGTCCAATACAGGCCAGAAGATAAAGCAGAAAACTTTTTTATAACACATGTCTGCCCAGAAACATTCTTGATGATACCAAGATATTCAAGATTCATCTCATCGGTCGTCTTGATATGATAACCATTTTTACGGATATCTTTAAAATTCATCAAATTAAATAAAGTATGTCTAACTCAAAATTTCACAATTTTCAAATGCCTTAATACTTTACTGGAAAAAAAAATAATAATTTATTTTTCAATAGTTAAACAATTAGTACGTATTTGTAGCTTTACACAATTTTAATATAATAATTATATAAGTTAGTAGCACCGTTAATTATTAGGTCACCTCATGCTCAAGTTAAATGGTACATTAATAAGGGTTGATGGAAAAATTGAAGAGTTAATGCCAATGATTGCTTTTTTTCATAGTAAGTTTCTGTTGGAAACATATGTTTAAACATGTAATAATAATTATCACAACAACCTTGTTTTTTAAAAAACCAAAAAGATCACTATAACACAGGATCACAGATATGTGGTCAAACCATCACTAATTTCACTGGAATTGACAAGATTTGTATAGTAAACAACTTGAGGAACATTACTATTCAAACAATCATAATATCGTTGTTTCCTTTTCTTTTTTTTTTTGGTCAATAAATAATGGCAAAATTAAAATTCAATTCAATTTAATTTAATAATAAACTACAATAATATAATTAAATTAATCAATACTAATAAAAAACTAATACTTATGCAAATAACTACTTTTACAGGATTTCATATTCATTATCTCTTATCAATAAAAGTAAATTAAAAATCATTCATTCTTCCATGTTTACGAAACCATCACCAATCAAGTGATCAATCTTTCCTTCAGGGTGCTCAAAAAAGTCTGCTACATCCAAGTTTGTGATGTCAACATCATTTTTAGAGAGAAAGTTAGCCTCGCGATTTCTCTCTTCCTTCTTTAGTGATGCTTGATAAAGATCAACCAAGTGCTTGAGAGCACGACAGTCACGTGAATAGTGTCCTTTTCCACCACATCAAAAATAGGTCATTGCTTCACGTTTCTCATCATTTCTCTTTTTGTTCGATGAATGATTAACACTAGGAACAGGGTTTCTTTCTTGGTCATCACAACCACGACCGCGTCCACGACCAGGGCCGCGACCTTTTCCACGCCTAGAATGGTGAGCATGCATATCATTCACCTCAAGGAATGGTGCAGATCCAGTAGGTTGATTCTCATGATTTTTCATCAAGAAATTATTATTTTGTTCAGCCACGAGAAGATGAGAACTCAGTTCAGTATACTTCTTGAAACCTTTCTCTTGATATTGTTGCTATAAGAGCACATTCGAGGCATGAAAAATAGAGAGCGTCCTTTCCATCAAATCGTCATCATTGACAATCTCGCCACATAGTTTCAATTGAAAAGAAATTCTAAACATGACAGAATTGTACTCATGAATAGACTTATAGTCTTGAAATCTCAGATCCATTCATTCATATTGCGCTTTTGGGAGGATGGCCATCTTTAAGTGGCCAAACCTTTCTTTTAGACTATTCCACAGTACGAGTGGATCCTTAGTAGTAAGATATTCGATTTTTAGAACTTCGTTAAGATGATGACGCAAGAAAATCATAGTCTTAGCACAATTTTGACTAAATGTTGTATTTTTTTCTTTATGGCGTCTCCAAGACCCAGAACATCTAGGTGGATTTCAACACCCAACCCCCATGAAATATAGTTCTTGCCCGAACTTTGAAGGACAACGAACTCACACTTCGTAAGATTGTTAGCCATATGGAAAAGGGAATAAATAAAAAAAATAATACCTTAGCCTTAGCCTTCAAATTTGAGACGGTAGAATCTCGTGCTGCTAACGTGTTATAAAATATAACAGAATAAAGAAGAAGAGGAGAGAGAATAGAGAGTAATTCTTATTTCTCTTGAGGGATGAATTACAATGGAGGAAAACCCCTTTATTTATAGAGAAAAACTAACCTTAGGGTTTGTAACTTTTTCATAAATAGACATACACAATATATGGTAAAGTAAGTATTCACTATATATGGTAAAGTAAACATTCACTATATATGGTACATTTATAACAATATCAATAATATAACAAAAAAAAAAAGGGTATTCATGGCAAATAGAATCCTACTTGATTCCAACCAAAATTATTTCCATAACCAAATTATTTTCTTTTCCAAATTTAATACAATTATGAATATTTCTATATGCTTCATCGATTCAAGTAAGCATCAAAGGTTGGGACCTTATAAAAAAATAACTTTTCAAGTAAGCTTCGAAGGTTACAATAAGTTTCTTCTTCTTAGCGGTATATCATCATATATTTCAAACAAATTCTAGATTTTTTCAAGAACGGTATGCCATCATATATTTCAAACAAATTCTAGATTCTTTTCTTGTTTACTAGCATAACAGATCCAATTGTTGATAGTGAGAGCTTATTAGAATCTAAGCTTCATTAAGCTATAATTGGTTTAGATACCAATTGTTTGAACGTCATAGGAAAGATGCAGAACAGACACTTTCAAAAAAATATTGTACCATCAAATTTTATTCCTTTTAGCGAATGATAAAGTAGTTAAAACAACTTTTGATTTAAGAGACGTGAAGCTTAGATAGTCAAAAAAACTCTCATGGATACATTTTTATTAGCATGTAAAATTCACCACTTATGGTGTAATGAAAATCCTATAATCAGTCAGTGTGATAGAGTTATGGTGGTAGAAGAAACGTTGAGAGAGAGGAAAAAAATAATTATTTTAGATGGAAAGAGAGGATTTTAAGGGATGAGAGAGAGAAAAGGTAGACTCAGCTCTTTAATTTTATTTTAAAAATAAAAAAATTAGAAAAAAAATAGGTGACCTACTATAGCAGATTAAAGTTACCGGATGATGTAAAAAACTGGTACACTAACGGTGCATAAATTTAAACTCATATATTATTTATAACACAAGGCAAAGAAAGCTTTTAATATATCAATATAGCTTATAAAATTTAGTTGCTAACATTTTTAGGCTAGTCAATTTTCTTAGATAAACATCAGTTTGTAATTACATTCGTGAAAGCAATAATCTTAAAAAGGAATTCCACTATAACACCTTCTAAAGCAAAAAAAAAAAATGTGTTGATTAGAATACTCTACACTTTGTTTCAACACTCTGAAGCATATAAATTTATTGGATAAATGAACACTCAAATCGAACTCGCAAAAAAGGAGAAAAACTTATCGGTCACTCTTAAACGTAGGAGAGCAAAAGATTTAAAATCACTCTTAAGGCATGATGGACAAACTTAAGATGACGGGGCTTTTCAATTTTCTATTAGCTTAACTACATCAATTTTTAATAATTATTAATGATACTCAATAAATAGTGTAGAACATTGTTAACTCTTTCATTTATAAGTAAGAAAAAAAAAATAAAAAATGTTAAAAAAGAAAAAAATAGATAAATAGTAATGGAGATCATAGAGAGGTGTCACATCACCTCCTCTATGTTTCTTCTTTATACATACATACATACATTTTCTTCTTTATACGTACATACATACATACATACATATATATATATATATATATATATATATATATATATATAGATTATTGTAACACGTCTCAATTTTGTGAGGTCCTATGATCCCCCTAAACTATTTTTTATCGTATTTTTGTGGCATATATTTGTCAGTTGGACGACTACGTGAATACACACACTGAGTGAGTAAAGATCTGAAGTGGTCCAGCTAAGTAAATATACGTCACAGAAATACAGTAATAAATGGTATAGGGAATCATAGGACCCCCACAAAGTTGAGGCCTGTTACAACAATTTTTGCCACATTTTAGGTATATTTCGAACCTTGTTCTCGTAGAATTAATAACTACAGTAGCCGTGTGCAATGAAAAGTGCAAGAACAGCTTGGGGAGGGATCTTTACTTGTTTATTTCATTTTAGATTAACATTGATTTTATTTAACAAGGAACTTATCTACTCCATCCGACTAGTTCCGGTTTCATTAGGTTCTTTGTAGTAATCGGTGATTCTTTCTTCTTTTACTTCACATAGCTTTTCGTTTTCTTGATAGTTGGATGTCTTTATCGAGTACGTTTGTATCTTTAATCAAAGATCTCATGTTTGAGACTTAAGTATGGAGTTGTCTTTGGTAGAAAGCGCTTTACCTCCATAATGGGACTTTCCAACACAAATCTAAATTATTCTGACTTCAGTGTAGATATCGAATGTACACCGGAGGAAAACCAAAAAAGATTGATAGATTACATGTTTTATATATTTTGATCTTACAAATCTTATTTCTTATGAATAGTTATATATTGTCATGTTTTAGATAATTTGATAGTGTAACAATTTATTGACAATATCAACTTAAGCATGTTAAATTAAATTAAGCTCCCTTGTAACTCCAACAATAATTTGATATTAGAATAAACAAGAACCAAAATTTCATATTTTTAATGCAAATAATTACTTTGTAATATATGGCAATATATATATATATATATGAGCAATTTGATGCTATCATTTTCCTATGTTTAATTTTTGGCATGACATATTACCAATATCCATCAAAAGATTTTTAATTCAACACGCATGGATAATATACTTTTTTTTAAAAAAAATTATTATTCTTTTTTTGGCAAAAAAGTGTAACAATGTAATTTTATTTTATTTTATCTTAACATTAATGAAATTATGTCTAATTATTGGTGTCTATGTTTTGCCTAGTTCATTATTGAAATGTAAAAAGAGTTCCACTAACGCTTGATTTTGATTCATTTATTTGCACTTAATAGAGTTCTTGAAGTATTCAGATATTATAATTCAATATTAAGCGTTTATTTTTTAGATCTGAATTTTAATTATTTAGATCTTAACAATCAATTGTGTTTATTATTTTTATGTTACAATCACTTAAAGAACCTGAATATATCCGAGTGATTAGATATGTCACAAAGTCTTAATATCATGAAGATGTATATTCTAAGTGTACAAATACGACAACTCATCAGTTTTAATATGATGGTCACATATATACTTCAACACAATATTAGAGTAGACAAATGTCACAAATTCAAGTTTCAGTGCAACGTATTATAAAATATGGCCCGTGAAAAGAGAATACAAACTCTGCACTTGGAGACTGAAGAGGAATGTGAAAGATAAAATATAATTAAGCACATAAAAAAATTGAATTCGACATCTTGTATAAAACTCATGGTGTGAGACTTCATTGGACATGAGTTTTGCACTTTAAAAGAATGAAGGTGAAAGCGACTCACAGTTGGATTACGCAAGAGTGTTGGGATGTTTAATGTATATCATAAATTGTACACGGTCAGACATAGCATGTGTTATTAGGAAATTGAGTCGGTACACGAGTAATCCCAATAAAACTCATTGGATGACAATGAAAAGAGTATTGGGGATATCTTAAAATACACTCAAGACTATGCTTTGCATCATAATAAATATCCCGCGATAATTGAAGGATATAGTGATGCAAATTGGATCACCGGATTGAATGAAGTAAAATCCACGAGTAGATATGTATTTACTAAAGATGAAGGAGCAGTCTCTTGGAAATCGTCCAAACAGACATGTATTGCTCGCTCTACAATTGAATTTGAATTTATCGCATTAGATAAAGCTGGTGAAGAAGCTGAATGGCTCTAGAATTTCTTGAAAGATATTCCTTATTGGCCCAAACCATTGGCACCAGTATGTATACACTGTGATAGCCAAACGGCGATAGGTAAAGCAGGGAGCATGATGTATAACAGTAAATCTCGTCATATAAAACTGAGACATAATACCATTAGAGAACTATTCTCTAGTAGAATTATCACTGTTGACTATGTGAAGTCAAAGGATAATGTGTCGGATCCACTTACAAAAGACCTATCTAGAGAGAGAGTTGAGAGAACATCCAAGGGAATGAGTTTACGGCCTAGGACAAGTCAGCATGACGGTAACTCTACCTAGCAGACTGGAGATCCCAAGAGTTAGGTTCAAGGAGATGAAACAAAGTTGTGACTGACAGGTTAAACATTGTCAATATACCCAACTCATTCTCATAATGTAGACAATATTTAGTAAATAAGGATAAGGCTTATAGGGTGAAGCTTTTTAATGATTATCTAAATTTGATAGATTTGACCGAATAGTTTATTCTATAGGATTGAACATTTAGAAATCATCTATGTGAGAGTGAAGTGGAAGCCGCTTCAAGGAGAATGTTAGTAAAGGTCTATTCTCTAAGCTTTCATGAAATTATGACGTGTTCATGGCCGAAACGAATAAAACCGTTAGAACCATAAATGGTAAAAGGATGATTGTGTGACATGTGTTTTCTAGGTGTACATTAAAGCTCGACTGTTCAAAGATATCAAATCTACCGATTGATCGAGTGCATCCTACTACGAAAAGTTCAAAAGAAAACCCACTTATCCAGATGCAATCAGTCTTTGCTAGTTGATCACATACTTGTCCGTATAGTTTTATAGAGAATAGTCATTCCCCATTTATGTGGGGATTGTTGGGTTCAATAGGATGTGTGAATGAAAAATGGAGGGAAAGTGAGCACACACTTAAAAGGAAAGTGTACTCATTAAAGGAAAGTATATTTCTCCCACATTGGTTGGAGAAAACAACTTTATTGTGTTTTTATTAAGAAACACTTCTTCAAGTGGATAGTGAGGGATGCAACCCTTTGAGGAAATGACACGTTGTTTCGAAAAAGAGGTGACTATTCGGTCGGATGTGATTGTGACTGTTCAGAAAAGACACACTATTTCGAAATGGACATACATGACTATTCCGAAGCGATACACTCTGAAGGGGCACTTGATGGGCCATAAATATCTGTAGTTTTTCCTCTTGATGGCTATAAATAGGACTTGACTTTACTTTTACTTCATCTTGTTTCTTTTAAATAACATACTTCTTTGATAGTTCTTGTTGAACTTGTGTTGAAGATGTTAACACTTCATAGGTGTTCTTGAAATAGTCTTGAACTTGTGTTGAAGTGTTTGTGCAAACATACAGATTGTGTACCCGAAATATATCAATTTGTGATTAAAGTAAGTTCGAATTGCCATTAATGTGAAAATGAATAATGGTTTATAAAAAGTGAAAAAGACTTTGAACATGACAATTTTTTTTTTAACAAAAGAATATATGAGAGAAATTAAAAAATGGGTAAAATTCAGAAATAGCACACTTATCCCCTTAATTATGAGTTTCATAATTACATAATATAACAAGTTATATTTTGTATTTTTGCAAACTGCTGCTACAAAAATACAAATAAATATGATTTTTACTGCCCTTATGATCGATATGTATCTTGTATTTTTACAAACTGTTGCTAAAAAAATACAAATACATGCAAATACATATGCTACAAAATGTAATTTGATAAAAGAGTTGTTATTTTTTGTAATTTAATACTTAAATGTGCTAATTTATGCATTTCTTAGATTAAAAAAAGAGCGATATATATAAGTTTTCAATACTGATAGCAATTCTCGTAGAAGCAATAGTAGCACCTGATATATATATATATATATATATTATACCTTTTAACATATCGAGTAAACTTTTTTTCATCACAATTTTCTCTTTAAAAAAAAATAAAAATTGTTTTGTCGATTTTTAATATCGTTCTTTTTATCTTGAACGTTGAGATATTTAGACAAAAATAACAAAAATCCCAATCGTATTAGCTTTTTGTGTCATTCAATTATCAGAGCAATTTGATGCTATCATTTTCCTACGTTTAATTTTTGGCATGACATATTACATATATCCATCAAAAGATTTTTAATTCAACACGCATGGATAATATACTTCTTTTTTTTAAAAAAAAATTATTATTCTTTTGTTGGCAAAAAAAGTGTAACAATGCAATTTTATTTTAGTTTATCTTAACATTAATGGAATTATCTCTAACTATTGGTGTCTGTGACTATGTTTTGCCTAGTTCATTATTGAAATGTAGAAAGAGTTCCACTAAGGCTTGATATTCATTTATTTGCACTTAATATATAGGTCTTGATCTTAATATTCAAGTGTACAAAGACGATAACTCACCAGTTTTAGTATGATGATCACATATACACTTCAACATAATATTAGAGTAGATAAAGGTCACAAATTCAAGTTTCAGTGCCACGTATTTTTTTTAAAAATGTCAATATATATGGCCCATGAAAAGAGAATACAAACTCTATACGTGGAGATTGAAGAGAAATATGAAAGATAAAATATAATTAAGTACATCAAAAAAATCTAATTCGATATTTTATATAAAACTCATGTGTGTGAGATTTATTTAGTTATGACAAGAATCTCTCTCTAATAACTTAAAATTTTAGATAAATTGATACACCCTTCAACATTTGATCCACTAATTATTATTATTAGTGTTTTGTTATGGAAAGTTAATAATAATATCAAGATATAACAACTTCTTTAGATAAGGAAGAATCTTCCAAAGACTAAGGAAATAATTATTCATTTGGCAAGCTATAGAAAATGGGAGCCACTTACAGCAAAGCAATTATATAAATATTTCTTTAATTTAATATATATATATATATATATATATATATATATATATATATAAAAAAAAAAAAAAAAATTGTTGATTACATAAAGAATAAAATAAAGTCACGGGCCATTAAGATAAATTCCGAATATGAATGAGCAACGACAAAATGAGAAGATGGGGATACTCTCATTTAGAAAGAATAGTCGAAGGTTTTTGACATGTAACATTTTCCGTCCTCTCTTTATTGGGACGATGATGCGCCATCAGAATTCGGCCTTTAATTAAGCTATCATCATGCCAACAAGTACTCGAGAGTTACCAACATGGATTGTGGTCTAGTGATAGAAATATTTCATCCTTAATCAAAGGTCTCGAATTCAAGTTCTGGGTATGAAAAAATCGTATTGGGAGCGTCATCCCAGAATATACCCTATAGTACGCGGCCTGAATTAGTCGGGACTCCAATATGAATACCGAACACCGAGTAAAAAAATAAAAAAAAAGTACTCGAGAATTGATTGTTGTTGGTCACGACTCTTGACTACTATTAAAAAACTCCTATAAATATGAACATTCCATTTATTTTAATTTTATATAAAGTTAAAAAAAATAAACTTTAACCTAACTCGATCTTAATTAAAAATTAATTTATTTTCACACCATATTAAAAAAATATAAACTTTAAACTACTTAATCTCAGTCTTGTCTAGATTGTAATTTCTTCAATCCAAAAATCGAAAATTCAAATTTTCATTTTAATGTCCATCCTTAACTACAAGGTGTATTTATTTTATTTTATTTATTTATTTTAAAAATACTATAGGTTTAGGTACACAACATAAGCAGCCAACAAACACAATCTTATTTTAATTAATTAGGTCATAATATTAGCCTCTAAAAAAAAATATAAAAAAGGCATGCTTTTGAACATTTTTTTAATTCTATATTTTCTTTAATTATATTTTTTGTTTGATGGATTTTGCAAGATGAGGTCATATTTTTCAATAATAAAGGCCACGTATATACCTACCTCAAACAATATCTAGTAATATAAATTTAAATAAAATATTTTCTTAATTGTTTATCCTAATTTTTAATTTCAAATCATGCTTTGCTGACTCCGTACATACTTGTCTTAATTAATTTTATAAAATAAAAATATATAAAAGTTTTAGTGTTTGTCATTAAGTTGGTATATATGTTCTACACGACTAATTTTTCAATTAAGGCAGGCTTACAATATGATTAATTAATAATATAATAACTAATAATTAAAATATGTATATATTCTTTTAGCATAAGAATCAAGTAAATAAGACATTTTAGTGTTCCTTAAATATCTCATCTAATTAAAAAAATTCATGTCAAAATGTTATTTTTTTCTGAAATAAGATACGCACTGCGAGTTTAGCTTAATCGGAAATAATCAATTCAATATAAATATCGACATCAAATGCGGTATAAAAAATAGAAATATATCGCTTAAAAATACATTAATACATGTAAAAAAATATTAAATTTTAATAAATATCGGAATTTGAAATCATTTCAAAAATCTCAAGGCTAAAAGTTTTAAATTAAGTAAAAGAGCAAACAACATAATTTCGACAGTTTGGAGCTTAGTTAATTTTTTTTTTGATATTTTGTATAATTACTAAAAATCTCAATTTTGATTCTGTTGAGATACATATTAGCTCCCGATATATCCATCGTAGATACATTTGTTCCTTTGTAAAGATAAGTAATTAGATCCTCATACATTTTTTTTTTTCTGATTTTGGGTCTATCGAGATACATAATACATCCAACAAAGATACATTTTTTCTTGTAAAGATACATAATTAGCTCCCAATATATTTTTTCGATTTTAATTATGTCGAAATACATAATTAGTCCCCAATACATCCAACAAAGACACATAATTAATTGACGTTTTCGTAATTACTTTGCAAGAATGAAAATTTGTATAATTATATTAAGTTCAAATATATATTTATGTTATTTTTCTTTATTAATGATCCGTTTATTTATTAACTCAACTTAAAACGAGAATATTCTAGAAGGAAATTATGGAAAGGTTCATACATCAATAACTACCCCAGCTAAAACAAGAGAAGTGCAGATTCAATTCCACGTCATCACAACAATAGATATAGTTGTATAATAATTCATTTATTAATATTTTCACCAAATACATAGTGATGAGATTTTATGAAAAATATATTTAAAACAGATTATTTGTGTATACATATTCTTCTCGATTATCATATTATTTTATTATAATCACTGTCCTATTATCATCTGTTGTCATTACGTTTTTTAAATCACTTTGGATTATTTTTCCTCTTTTTCTTTTTTACAAGAGTCAAGAGTCCAACTCCGATAACTACTGTTCACTTAAGTCAAACAATCTACCGAAAATAAAATCTTTGTACTTTTGAGATAGAGATAAGATATACATAAATTTTATCCTCTTCTGACACCACTTCATGAGATCGATGATATTGAGAATGATATTTTTTTTTTGGTAGAATAAAAGTGCATTAAATAAAAGAAGATGAGTTTTTAAATAGCAAGGCCTAGTCGAACACAAAAACATAATAGTTGAGATTATTATTCCCATTACTAGATACAACTCGGGAGAAAGATTTTCCCTTAAAGTCTTCCCAAAAAACTACTCCTACACTAGCAGGTAGAGTTACAAAAACATGTAATCTGTCAAAAAGGTCCAGCTTCGAGCCTTGCTTTGCCACCCAATTCGCTATCCTATTTTGCTCCCGATAGATGCGGTAAATTGAAGGGTTCCCCAAACTCCTTAGTAGAGATCTGCATTCATAGATAGTTGAATCATAAAGTAAGTTGCCATGATGCAACATGTTAATAACTTTCATAGAATCAGTGCAAACTTCTAAAGGTTTGAGATTCCGATCAAAGGCCAGTTTGAGGCCCTCCCTCAGACAGTGGTGGATCTACATACAATTTAGGGAGTTCAGAACCCCCTTCATCGGAAAATTATATATTTTTATATGATCAAATTTTTTTTTATCTATATATAATAGATGTTGAATCCCCTTCGACTAGTTCATATATTTACTTCTGAAACTCCTCCGTGAAAATTCTGACTCCGTGACTGCCTTGAGAGCCAAAATTTCCATGAAGTTATTGGTATCGCATGGGTAAAGCTTTTGCTGAACCCTACAACCCAATCCCTCTGCCAAATGATATTATTATCGTATATTTAAGACAATTTCATTGATATTTGTCTTCTTTTTTTTTCTTCATTTTTTACAAAAAAAAAATTCATATTCGCTATTCTTCGAATCTATATACTAGGTAAATTCCTCTCCATATTACTAAGTTTAATGAGTTATAAATTATTTTTTTTAAGGCCTGCATTCAAGTATCTTTGTCACTTACACATCAATTTAAAAAATAATTGTTATAATCTAAATATCTTTCTTTTGGTCTCTTTTATTTGTTAATTACATACACGTACTACAAATTTACAACCGACTTTGCAAGCCCATAGAAAATTACACTAATTTTTAATATTGTAATTTGTACCGCAATCAAAATATTCATTAAGGAGATTTAAAATATGTAGTATGTAAAAGTAACAAAAAATTTAATATCTTATAATTTTTTAACAGCAACATGTTGTATATGCATAAAAATAATTTTAATTTTATATGTATAGAATAATTTTTATGAAATGCGAAGGAATTTTTGTTCTTTTACCTAGCTCCGACCCTGATCTAATATATAGTAACAATTAATTTAGTTGAATTGTTTAATATTTAATATGAAATTAAATGCAAAAAATTGTATGCCTACACGTATAATTCTTTCAAATACGTGAGGTGACAAAATCACTTGTATGGCAATTAAGTAAACAAGGGGTTTAGAGTTTTTAATATCCCTAATTTAAAATAATTAATAGTAGTACAGTGACATCTCTAAAATTTGTAAATATTATAAATGAAGAGGTTTCGATAACAACCTAATTTTATTAGCACTATAATAATAGAATTAACCAAAAAAATAGATTTAATTTTTATCTTTGTAGAGTAGAGAGGTTATTTCTGAATTCTAATAGTCACTCGACTCAAAAAAAATATATATTTTTTAAAATAGAATTGTAAAAATAATCAGACGTAAAGTAGAAAAATCGTATATATATATATATATTATTAAGTTCAAGTTATGATAGAAATCTATAAAATTCAAATCTTGAATTTATTTTTAAGTTCAACTCCTAAAAATAAAATTATTTTTGTTAAACAAGTAATTTATCTTGTAACGTTATATTTTTCGATATAAATTTACTCCGAACTTAACTTAGAATATTAGGTACCACTAAAGGATGTGGTGTAGTGGATGAAGCTGCTCCTCCCTTAATCAAATTTTTCAGGTTTGAGCCCTGAGAGTATAGAAAAATTCATGGTAGTGAGTGTTACCCCCGATTGAAGCCCTATCCAGCACAAATTTAAATTAATCGAACTTTAATGCGAGTATCGAACACCGGATAAAAAATAAAAAAAAATTAGAATATTAGGTGGGAAGGAAAAAAAAAATCATCCACCAAAACACACAGAGAGAAGGGGCGTTGTGGCAATGAGTCATGAGATTGACCTTCTAATGCATCTGACTCGGCTTCGATTATGATGTGGCCTGTTTTTGGCTTCTTCTAAACAAAATTAAAAAAAATAATAATTAAACATTTCAAAAAAAATAAAAATTAGCAAGAGAGGTATTATAAGATTTCAAAATGAAATAATAGAACACAACTTTTTCAAAATTAAGGATGGGGATAATAATCATAAATAACTTATTTTCGGACAATTAATCTCGAGATAACTTATTTTTTAACCAAACAAGTCTTTAAACTTCAGTTCCTAAAGAGGCCTTTGGCCAAATATATATATAATTAGGGGCGGAGCCACCTTCCATCCAGGCCTTCGAAGAAAAATTGTACTATTTTTACATGATTAAAAATATTTTTTTATGTATATATAGTAGATTTGAACCTTTTTCGATTAGTTCGTATGTTTACTTCTGAACCCCTCAATGAAAATTCTGACTCCCCCTCTATATACAACCCCTCAAAATCATCAGTAACTGATATTATAATACTTTAGTCAAGAGTTTTTTGTACCGATGCAACACTTTCATGTTATTCAACAGTGCAGTAGGTACAAGTATAATTAGTCGAAAGAACATATCCGATGTAGATTCTGAATGTGGAAAGGATAAGTGTGTACACAGATTTTATCCTACCTTAGAGATAACGAGGTTGTTTCCAAAGATATTCATGAAAAATACATATATCCCCTAAAATTTATTGGTAGAAGATTGAATTCCATTTTGATAATATACCTAAACTTAATGACATCCATACATGATCATGATGATGATCATACATCCCATGTCATTATAGTCATGGATATGTATGATGGTTAATACATGACGTGGCATTTTGTTTATTTATTTATTTTTGGACATGTGAGTATGAACTAAAAACGGTTTAAAAGAATCATGTTGGAATAATATATTTGACTTTAAGGAAGAACAAGTGGGTCCCATTCCACGTCATTCTTTCATATTGCCATGCTGGATTTTTGAATTTATACACCAAAGTCCAAAAATAACCAACAGAGGTAATTTTTTAATTTATTAATTTTCCTTTTCAACTTTACAGCCCAAAAAACAATTGAATATTAAAAATAGTAGTGATAAATTATTCTTTGAAATAAAATTTAAGAGGAAAATGTATGTTTTTAATCTAGTAACCTAGTTGATGATATCAACCGCCTTGAACTACAGTTTTCATCGATCGAGTGATCAATAAACATATTTAGAGTTGATTATAAATGTATGTGCATGAGCAAAGGCGAAACTATCCTTTTCAAAGCGAAATCAAGAATGACTTTCCTTCGCGTGTGAAGTTATAGTCGATATATGTCAAAGATGTGTGCAAGTATGCGTGCGCGGACATATTCTCAAATTATATCTTAAATTTCCTTGATATCGATCGATCTTCATTTATTAATTTCTTTATATTTCGAATCTCTCCTCAACATTAGTACCTAATGAGTTTGCTTTAATTAAAAAAAAAGAAGGTATAAATTAGTGCTTGCATATTTGTAAATTTTTCCAAAAAAGATTGTCACTATTTCCTCAATATTTGAGTTAAAAATGTGATTAAAAGATTTTTTTAAAACACACACACATACATACACATATTTTTTCATGGTGTTGCAAAGTCAATTATTTACATCATGTGCCTTGATTAGACTTTAGTGTTATGATTTAATCCAAAAGAAAAATACACCCAATAGGAAAAGAAGAAAAATGAAACCAAATTAAAAGGATATAAACAAATAAGAATTAAATCAAAGTAGAATGTTTCTAGTCAAAATAAAAATTCAAATGAACCTACCCAATAAAATTCATAATTAGGGAAGAAAATTAAAAAGAAAAGAAAAGTTGAGTAGTAACACTTATAGCCTATGGAACAAGCCACCAAAATTAGTCAAAAATATTAATTGTTGGGTGTTCCATATTAGACCATTTATTCAAAAATATTTAGAGATAAAACAAATTAAAATTTTTGAGATAGTTCAATAATTAAAAAATCAAAGCTAGTATGTATCATAATATAAACGGTTCAAATAAACAAAAGGTATCATCAAAATTTGACCAGTTGACATTATAATTCGATTATAACCTTTTAACTACTGAATTATTCGCTTAGAGCGCATTAGAGCTCGTCCTGAGGAGGCAGAATTTTTCACTAAGGGTTTAAAATATGAAAAAGTTAAAAAGAATTCAATGTCTATTATATGTACATCTACTGAAGAAGGTTCAGGTGAAATTCCGTCGCTCTAGGTTTAGGTGAAATTCCATCACTCTACCTAATTCCGTCCTGATTCAAATATATTATTGTATACAAATTTTATTCTATATTTTTACAAGATAATACTTTCATGATTTTTAACCCATGATTTTCTGATTACACAACAATAATTTTACTAAAACTTATAAATTTGTAAATAGTGGCACTTTTTGTCCCCTCATTTAATAACATTATTATTTTTAGCAAATCTTTTTGTTCCCTACCTTTGTGTGAAAACCTTCATTAGAAGGCAAAAATCAAGACTTTGAAAAGATTCTTTTCTTTTTTTTTTACCAAAGAAATATATTGTTTTGACTATATTTTTCTTAATTGAAATTGAAGACTTTTGAAACATAATGACTACATAATGACTAGCCTTGATTATTGATTAAATTTTATTTGTTAAATATAGTTCCTTTTTTGACTTTTTGGTATATATAATTTTCTTACTGCCCAAGTTGTGGTTTATTTGGATGTGGATAAGCTTGAGTTTATAGTTGAATAATTTTTGGTGGCTGGACAAAATATTATAAAAATTACCAAAGTGTGTGCAGCACCATATCTTCTTTAAAATATTTCAAAAAATTCATTAAAATACTTACTAATTTTATATAAATATTTCTTCAAGAGATCTCTAGAAGGAATAGAAATTGGGCTTCTAAGGTCATGGACTAAGGATGTGTTTGGTATAAAAGTTTTTAATTTTTTCATATTTAATTGGCTTAAATATGTTGGATTTCTTAAGAACATATTTGTTCTATTTTCTGAAAATTTATGATTTTTTGTATATAATTAAATTTTCATTAATCATCCCCGCCTCAACGGCCGGAAATTAATTTGGCACGTTATATTTTCTTGTTTACTTATCAAACATTAAAAAAAAAAACACTTATTTTTCATTAGGATACATTTATGTCATACCAAACACTCCTTAACCTAGTTTATGAAATACATTTATTTTTATCTATTCCTCTATATCTTTTTTCAACCTGTTGTTTTTCTTGAGCCGAGGTCTATCGAAAACAATCTCTCTACCTTCCAGAATAGATGTAAGGTCGGTGTAATCTCTCTATCCTCTCCATACTCCACTTATGAAATTATATTGCATATGTTATTATTGTATTTGTTTTGAGCTGGCGGTCTATCGAAAACGATCTCTCTACTTCGTCTGAGATAGTGGTATGGACTACGTATGCTTTACCTTCCCAATACCCGACCCCTCTTTGTAGGAATATACTGATATATTGTTGTTGTTGTTAAGTATCTATTTTTATCAATTAGAACATCACAAAATGTTCCTAATGAAAACAATAAATCATAATAAAAATTCTTAATTCACTAAATTAAAACTTGAATCAAATTAACATTATAAACAACACATTTGATCAAATACCACAAGATCAATTGAGAGAAAAGAGTTCTTAATAAGTCCACAACAAAAGTTATAAATGGGCCTAGAGAAATAGAGCCCATATGATCTAGTAGTATTTGTTGACCCGGAAAGGTTTTGGGTGAAGTGTACGAATAGCCCTTTTTAGGATCTCTATTTAAAGAATAGTCAAATTTATAAAAATTTGAGAAAATTCATTGTTTCCTTCCTAAACTATAAACGAAATTGCTGAGACATATCCAAACTTTGGGAGAGTACTACTACCCCTTGAACTAATTAAAATTGTATTTTTGGCAACCTTAGTGCTTACGTGGCACATACGCGTGCCTACGTGGACCTTCAGTGTGTTGATTCACTGATGTGCCACGTAGACGTGAAAAAATTAATTTCAAATTTCATGGTCCAACAAATATTTGAACATAAATTTTTAAAAGGATAATACATAAACATGTCATTTAAATTGACCTCAGCTCAATCTATGACCTCTTAATTTGAATGTGCACAAGTAAACACTCAAATTTGTATAAGTTGAACAAGTAGATATATGTATCCTATGTAATACACGAAGGAGGCCAAGTAAGATACGAATTGACCACGTAGGACGCATGTGTCTACTAACTGTTCAACTTTATATAAGTTTAAGCGTCTGTACAGATCTATATAGTTGAAGGGTGTAAATGAAAGTTATAGCCAAGTTAAAAGACACATTCATGTATTATGCCCTTTTAAAATCTAATCCAACATCTACTATTAAATGCTACTCGAGTACAAGTTAAAACCAGGGGTGGGCCTACGCTAATTTTTTGGGTGCTTTGGCGCCCATTAAACTCAACGCGAAATAGGTATAATTATACAGGAAATATACAAAAATAGGTATAAAACATATAAAAACACCCATTAAAATGAAAAGTTGGTTGGGTGCACAGACATTTAGATTGATCTCTTGCTCTCCATTGGAAGGGACGCCTTAGTTTGAACTTCGTTGAGGTGATTTTTTATTTTATTTAAATTTTTGAAGCACCTACTATCTTTAAATTCTGAGTCCGCCATTGATTAAAATATTACGTATTTTATGATTTTTTTTAGTATATGCTTTATTTTGTTAGCTAAACATAGTCCACAAAACTTAAAACTCTTTCCCGCCAAATTTTAGGCAACTTAAACCAAATTGGAACAAAAAAAAGTGACTTAGCTTGTTTGGCAACTTCTACATCATATTTCAAATATTCCACTCTATAAATGAACCATATATTAGAAGCAATGACAAACAAGAAGCTTGTTTATAATTATGCTATACCAAAAATGTTGATTAACATAGAGGCGCAAAACGAGTCTTCTTTCTGCTTTACATGTTATTTTCTCATTGTCTTTGTCGTAATAGTTCTCTTCCATTTTGGGCCTAAGATTTATTTTTAATATAAGTCCAACTAGTGGGTTGTTTTTGAACGTTCAGAAAATACGTCATACTCCTCATTGTATTCTCTATCCATTATAGTGAAATTTCCCTTCTCTGCCCGTGGGTTTTTCTGCAAGGATTTTCACGTAAATCTGTGTGTTGATCTTATTTTTCTTTTGCTTGTGGTATTGATTATTCTGTCCGATTATAACATAAACAAATTTAATAGACTCAAAATGGCCATAATTATAGTGAAGGGACAATAATAGACATACATAAAATAACAATTTTGGCTAATAACTATCATTTGCAACTGAATTTAGGAATTAAAGGATTCTTTCTATTTTTCATCTTCCATAATAATCTTTATTGTTCCAGCACAATCAGTGAAGCTTTTCTCCAATTATCAATGTCAAATCCTGGTTCTACATCCAATTTTAAAACTGTAAGCACCCTTTTTTCACTTCTTATTATTGAATTCATGTTATATTTTTCAGATCATGTATATTTAGAGCACTTAAAACCAAATTTTAATCCGAGGACTAGAAATTTCACGTTGAATTCCTCTTTTAGATCATGTTGAATAGGGCAATTCATTATATTTAGAGAGCTTAACTCAAATTTTAATAAGAGGTCTAGAAACTTCAAATTGAATTCCTTTGAATAGGGCAATTCATTATATTTAGAGAATTTAAGTCAAATTTTAATAAGAGGTCTACAAACTTCAAATTGAATTCCTGTTATCCATAGGGCAGCTCAGTATATTTAGAGCACTTGTCAAATTTTAATCAGAAGCTAGAAACTTCATATTGAATTTCTGTTATCCTCTTTAGATCATGTTGAAAAATCAATTGTAATTGAAGGAAGAATATAGGGTGTGTCATATAGGGGTTGGACAGTAGATAACACGACGGAGTTGGGTTTGAATGGTTGAGTTAGGAACAGAAAGGTTGTAACTGTGGAAACCATGTTTTCGGGTAGTCTTGAGAAGGTTCTGGAAATGGAACATGCTGTTGTTGGAAGGAGACACCGGCATGGATGTTAATGCATTATTGGATAGCTAAAATCAAATTTTAATCAGAGATCTAAAATCTAAACAAGTTTCATATTGAATTTTGTTATACAGGTTAGAGTTTTAATTAAAGGGAGCATACCAGGTGTGTCCTATAGGGGTTGGACAGTAGATAATGCTACGTATTTGGGTTTGAATCGGTTGGGTTAGGCCTAGAAAGGACAGATGTTTTCCGGTAGTCCTGAGAAGGTCGTAGGTGAGGCCACTCGTGACATAAGTCATGTTTTCCGGTAGTTCTGAGAAGGTTGTAGGTGAGGCCACTCGTGACAAAAGTCATCAGGCAACTTAATATTATTGGAGACCAAAAAACAAACTTTAATCAGAGGTCTAAAAGCTAAACAAATTTTCATATTGAAATTCTGTTGTATCTTCTGAGATCATGTTGAGTAATCGACTGCGACTTTACACAGGTTAGGGTTGTGATCAAAGGAAGAGTTCAGGGTGTGTCGTATAGGGGTTGGACAGTAGATAATGCAACCGAGTTGGGTTTGAATGGTTGGGTTAGGAACAGAAAGGACGGAACTGTCGAAGCCATGTTTTCCGGTTGTAATGAGAAGGTTCGAGAAATGGAACGACGCTGCTGGGAGGGCCCGCCAGCAGCAAAAGTCACCGGGGTGGATGTTAATGTATCAGATGAAGATGTAGCGCCGGGTTTTCAATGTAGGCTAACTGTTTGATCATTTGCCTAAAAGAAGCAAAATAAATAATGACAAGTATAATGAGTCGAGGTAGTGGTAAGATAGAGTGTACACTCTATCTGACCCAGACCCCGCTTGTGTCTTACCTGATATGTTGTTGTTGTTGAAGTGTAGTAAGTTAAAACATTATTTTGTAATTTTTAGCTTGGTAACTCCACAATGCAAATGAAAACCAACATGAATTTTGAGTCGCGGTGAGATGGTTTAATATTTCTTTGCCTTTAATTAGATTCCTTGGATTTGAGCTTCTGAAATGGAAAAAAATCCTATTAAAAACATCGTCTCAGAATTAAATCCTATAATGCGTGGATTTGAGCTCAGTTCGGTTTAATACGAGCATAGTACATTGAGGGAGAAACCAAACAAAATAATGCAAAGGTATATAGATGCATCGTCTTCATTCAGTATTCGGTACTTATAATGAAGCTCGATTATTTAGATTTCTGCCGGATAGCTTTCATTCGCAGATAGCACTTCTTCTCAAAAAAAAAATTTTTGTATTCAGAACTTGAAATCGAGATCTTTAACTAAGGGAGGAACGATTCCATTCACATTTCGCTAGAGTAATCTTTACTGAAAGTTTGATACTTTGATATAAGAGGGGTATATATAGGTCGATTTTGTTTCAATATTTTTTCATCAAATCAAATCAAGTATACTGATTTTTATTATATTTAATTTACTAAATCAAACAACAAAGTTTTTTCTTTTGGTAGTCCGATGTATTAAAGCTTTTCGTGGGATTCGGGGAAGAACTGAATCACAAGGGCTTATTGTACATAGTTATCCCGTATTGATGTTAGAGGTTGTTTCCAAACCTGAACTCGTGATTTTCGTGTCATAGAATAATAACTTTACTAATTACGTTAATGCTCCTTTTCACATGTCAATCAAAATAATGTCTTTTGATTTTTATTTAGGTAAAAGGACACTCTATAATACTTTTTAAAATAAATAGGTCAAGTTTGATATCTTTTCAAAAAGTGGTCAGTCGGGTATACCATTTCCGCTTTATAGTCATTTCTTAATTTGGATCATTTTGGCCCACGTAGTTCAGATACAGTCCATATACAATACTGATTCAGTTTTCGACTTGCGCCATTTGACCCTTTTAAAAATATTTCAGTTTTTTTTTTGCTATAAATTTTTAACTGAAAAAATATTCTGCTTTTTTTATTGTTTAGAGATAATAATTAAATATAAGTATATATAAACGATATAATTGTTATATAGAATATGTATCTGTATAAGATATATGTATCAAAAATATATATGCATAAAATATATATAAAAAAATATATAGAAAGTGTATAAAATTATATAATTGTTGTATAAAATGTGTAAAAAAAATATGTACAATTATTGTATAAATTGTGTATCAAAACTATATAATTATCGTATGGAATATTTATATGTATAAGATATGTATAGAAACTGTATAGAAGGTGTTTAGAAACGGTATAGAACAAGCCAACAAATTGAAATGACTAGAAAGTGAAATTTAAATTCCATGACCATTTTCATTAAAATAGTTTAATTTAAAGTGCCGTTTTTGATTTTTCCCTTTTATTTTTTGAGTTTTAAACATGTTTATAAGACAGTAATACTCAAAGTGAATTCAAAATTTAGATTTTATTGATTCAATTTTTAGAGATTCTAACATTAAACATATAATTATACTCTTAAAATTATGAATATTAAAAATATTAAATTCAGATAAATTTGTCGAAAAATGATTTGCGAGGTGACCAAATTTCAATGAAGATGAATACGTTAGATGATTCTTCGCATCTATCCTAGTCTTAGTGAATACAGTTATTTGGTGTCTGTTGTTGGTCGAAGGTGACGATACTTCACATAAAATTAATTAAGATGTACGTAAATTGATCTGACCACCACGATTATAAAAAAATGATTTGAGAGGTGACATGAGGATTTGAGATGGTTTCATCATTCATGGACCATGTTTTTGTCATTTTCTCCCACCAGTCTTCCCCAAAACCATAATCTACAAGACTACAACCAAAAAAATGGTCAAATAATCCACAAACACTTCATAAACAACCATCTAGGCTCCCCGGTCCGATCACAAAAATTTATTGTACGTAGTTAAAACCCTCATGAATTACAAACTTCTAATTTGCTTCGCATCAATAAGTCAATAATTATAAAATTTTAATCCGTTCACCAACTATTTTACCCATTATTCAGTACTAATAAACCAACAACAACAACAACAATGTATCCAGTAAATTCCACAAAGTGAGATTTAAAGAGGATAGAGTGTACATAGACCTTACCTCTACCTTCTGGAGATAGAGCAATTATTTTTGAAAGACACTCGGCTAAAGTAAAGCAAATCAAAGTAGTAATACAAAGGAAGAAAAAAGAAGTAACGATAAAAACAAGACAACTAATAGAAAAGTAAAACAGACCAATAACATAAAGAACAAGGTGTGATCACCTAAACATAAATAACTAATACTAATTAGCCCAAAAACTAATTTTTCTATTGACTTATCGGTTACTGTTCAATTTTAAAAGAAACTAATTTTGTCATCCAACATCACTCTGGATCAAACCTCACCAGTCCTCCCCACAACAACCCTCTTCCCACCATATCTGCACAACCAAAAATATGGTCAACTAAAACATTCACTCGCCCATCCTTTATTAACAAGAACCATCTAACCCCCCCCCCCCCCCCCAAAACCCCACCATGGCAACAATGTCAATCAAGAATCTTGTTATTAAAACTTATAAAAAAATATTTTTGATTATGAACATAGAGGCACAAAAGGAATTGAGGTTAAAAGTGTAAGTATGATGATTCTTAACGTGTTAAGGATTTATCGGCTAAGAAAATCGAGTAATCTATTTTGCACTACTAAGTCGTTAACTATAAAGTTTTAATTTGTTCACCAACTATTTATCCTCTAACCAATATTAATAAGCCAACAACAACATCAACAACATACCCAGTGAAATCCCGCAAAGTGGGATCTAAAAAGGGTAGAATGTTTTAGAATTTGTCCTGATTTTTTTACCAAATTTAAGTTTTGTTTTTGTTAGAAAGAAAATAAAATATAATTTTGTTATATTAGATTAACCTCTTTCTTGTAATAAAGATTTTTGATCTCTATAAATAAAATACCCCCTTCATACAATAATACCTTAATATCCACAATATAGTCATTAAAAAGTCTTATTTAGAAGGAGATTTTATTCCAATAGTTTTAAAGTTTTTCAATATTATTTTTAGTATATAGGCCGTTCGATCCAACCATATCAACAATATGTCTTTTTTGTATTGTTTTATGTGTCGTCTGAACTATCGTCTCTATGGTTTGCAAATTATTAACTTTCGCATGACGCTCTCTCGATTTTGACCCAACATAATGTACACTGATCTCACCTCTACCGTTTAGAGGTAGAGCGACTGTCTCTAAAAAGATTAAAGAAAGATAAGAAGACGAAAAAAAAGTAGGTAAAAAAAACCATAATAACCAATGCCAATAAACCCAAAAAAAAATTGATTGACTTATTTAAACCAAAATAATTTTATCTACACAAAGTACACAACCAAAAATATGGTCAACTCATTCATTAACTCTTACAATGTCACTTCCTACATCATCTCTAACAAACTCACTCTTCAAATCCCACAACCACTTTATCAACAAACATCATTGTCAATCAAGATTCTTGTTGTTAAAAGCTTACACAAAATGTTGTTGATATTAAACACAGAAGCACAAAACATGTTGGTAAACATAGAGGATCAAAATGAAAGTCCTTTTAGTTTCCTTTGTTATTGCTACCACTTTTTACTCTTGGTTGTAGTTCTTGTCTACCATTTCATTCTCCTCTTCCTCCTCTTTGTGTTTTGCAAAGATTTTCTTCACCTAATCTCTCATCTACTATGTCCTTAAATTCTTGTTTTGAGCTTTTTGTTGAAGTTTTTGATGAATGATGGGATCTTGACCTTCTTTTGGCTACTTCTGTCCTTCCTGGAATTAGTGGCGGAGCCAATATCTTAATTAAGGAGTTCAAAATTAAAAAATGTGAACAAAAGAACTAGTCGAAGGGGGGGGGGTTTCAACCTCTGCTATATATACATGAAAAATAACTTTAAGCCTGTGTAAATAGTATTTATAATTTTTCATCGAAGGGGCTTGAACCATTCACTATTAGCTAGCTCTGCCACTGCCTGAAACAACCTCTCTACTTCTAAGAATCGATGGTAAGACCCGAGAATATTTTGGTATATTAGATATATCTTTAAGTTAACACTATAAAATCCAAAAGTCTTTTCTTTTAATTATTTTTTAAACACGTGCTAAGTTAAAACAATTCAATCAATTTAACGCAGGGGTTTGAAGAAATATGAACTTATTTTTAAGAGGTTTGTTTTTTCTAAGTTGCACGGACTCTTCACTTTAATGTCGCACCCGTATCGAATTCTCCAAAAGTACACTACTTTTCGCAAATTCGTCACACATCTGCTGATATTTTTAAAGAGTCCGAGCAACATAAGTTTTTTCTAAAAGAAATTATTTTTGAAATATGATTAATTTTTTTTTTGTCTTCCTATCTAGTATCTTGTATCTAATATTGAAATTATACTCTGATTAATTCAAATTTACATAGACAATCTCACTGTAAAGGAGTAAAAAACTCCATGTAACTTTATATCTTAAACTCAAATTTGAAACATGTAACTAAAGGATGAACGACTACTTAATAGTTATCACCACACAACAAGCTCTGACTCATCAGCAAATAAGTTGCGTTAACTCTTTAATTTTAATTCCACATTTATATTAAATTCTTCAAAAATGTACTTTCTTTTGTAGAATCCGATAGCACAATCTCCAAAAATATATTTCTTTTGTAAAATCCGACACGCACAATAGTCATCCTACATCATTCAGAATCAAGCTTCACAAGTCACCATAATCTACACCAAAACAATCCACAAGACTCTTCAATGGTCAAATGAAACATTAACTCCTATAATGTCACTTCCTTCATCATCATTTTTAGCTAATTCAATCTTCATATCACACAAACACTTTATTAGGAAATCCCAAACATGTCAACAATGTCAAACAAGAATCTTGTTATCAAAACTTACACAAAATGTTGTTATTGATAAACATAGAGGTAGCACAAAACCAATCTCCTTTCAGTTTCCCTTTTTGTTACTACCTCTTTGTATTGGTTGGAGTTCTTCTCTATCATTTAGTTCTTCTTTTGCTCTTTCTTGTTCTCCTTTTCATATTTTACACAGATTTCAGTCACCTCCTCTCTCATCTCCTATGTCCTCTTTGAGTTCTGAGCAAAATTCTGGCCATGATGCTAAAACAGTGAGTTCTCTAGTTTCTTGTTTTGAGTTCTGTTGAAGTTCTTGATTAAAGATGAGATTTTTGAGGTGATTTTGGAAAGTGGGTGTTTGATGGTTTGTATGTATTGGGTGTTTTATGTTATCTGGATACATGATTGATATGATTTTCTATTATGATTCTTGATAAAAGATGAAATTTTGAGCTTATTTTGGGATTGGTGGTCTCAACTGTTGAAGTTCTTGATAAAAAATGTGATTTTGAGCTTATTTTGGGAAATGGGTGTTGGGTGATTACTGGGTTTTGGGTATTTGTGTGATCTGGATACATGATTGATATGATCTTTTATTAAATTTCTTGAAAGATGATGAGATTTGGAGCTTATTTTGGGAATGGGTGTTTGATGATTTGGGGGTCTCAACTTCCCTTTTCGATTTTATTGTTGAAGTTCTTGATAAAAGATGATATTTTGAGCTTCTTTTGGGAGATGGGTGTTTGATGGTTTGTGGGTTTTGGGTATTAGTGTGATCTTGAAACAGATTTCATATGATTTTCAATTGAATTTCTTGATAAAAAATGAGATTTTGAGCTGCATCCAAGGGTATGGCCTAGTGGTGCGTCTTTGGTTCAAATTCCAGTAGAGACAAAAAACACTAGGTGACTCTTTCCATCTGTCCTAGCCTTGTGGATAGAGTTACCTTATATCTGTTGCTGGTGAGAGGTGACCGATATCCTGTGGATTTAGTTGAGGTGTGCGAAAGCTGGCTTGGACACCACTACTATAAAAAAAATAAAAAAGATGAGAATTTGAGCTTCTTTTGGGCAATGGGTGTGGGTTTTGGGTATTTGTGTGCTCTGGTTACAGGATTGATATGGTTTTCTATTGAAATTCTTGATAAAAAGATGAGATTTTGAGCATCTTTTGGGCAATGGGTGTTTGATGGTTTGTGGGTCTCAGTTTCCCTTTTCGATTTTTGTATTGAAGTACTTGATTAAAAGATGAGATTTTGAGCTTCATTTAGGAAATGTGCGTTGGTGATTTGTGTATCCCAACTTCCCTTTTTGATTTTTCAATTGAGTTCTTGAACAACAGATAAATTTTGAGCTATTTTTCTATCCCTTCTAATGGGTGTTTGATTGTTTCTGAGTTTTCGATATTTATGTGCTGTTTACTGTTCTTCCTTTACTTCTTTATGGACTACTGCTTTTGTCTTGAGCTGAGGGGCTATTGGAGTTAGGTTTGCATGCACACTACCCTCCTGACTACACTGGGTATGTTGTTATTTTATCATGTGCATTTTTGACTTAACAAGACGTGATTTTGAGCTTGTTAACGGTAATGGGTGATTGATTGTTTCCGGGTTTTGGTAATTGTGTGCTCTGGCGATAGATTTGTTGTGATTTTTAATTGAAATTCTCAGAGAACGATGGCATTTTGAGGGAAATTGGTGTATGATTATTTTTGGGGTTTGGGTGTTTGTGGTGCTATGGCTGCAGGTTAGCGGGGATGTTTTCATTTGTAATTTTTGAAAGAGATGAGATTTTGAGCTATTGTTCTCTTATTGTAAAGCGTTTCTGGGTACCTGTACGGTCTGTCTGTTGGTTAGCCGTGATTTTCCATTGAAATTCTTCAGAACGATGAAATTTTTGAGCTTTTTCGGGTGATTGTTGGATTGTTTTTTGTTGACTGTGTGCTGTTGCTGCAGGTTTGTTGTGGCTTTCAGGTGAAAATCTTAAAAAGACGAGACATTAAGCTACTTGTCGTTTATGGTTGTTTGATTATTTCGATTTTGGGTATTTGTGTGCTGTGGCTGCAAGCTAGCTGTGATTTGTAGTTAAGATTCTTTGAAAAGAGACTTTAAGTTGCTTTTTCAGTAGAATGTCGGAAATTTTCTGGTTACTTATGTGTTTGCGGCTGCAGGTTAGAGCTGTGATTAAAGGGAGAGTGCAAGGGGTGTTCTACCGAGACTGGACTGTGGAGAATGCGAAGGAGTTGGGCTTGAAAGGCTGGGTTCGAAATCGGAGGGATGGAACAGTGGAAGCTTTGTTTTCTGGAAGCCCGGAAAAGGTTCAGGAGATGGAACAGAGGTGCCGGAGGGGTCCACCATCTGCCATTGTCACTGGACTAGATGTCTTCCCTTGTGATGACGACCCCGGAACAGGTTTCAAACGCAAACAAACAGCTTGATCATATTGTCTAGGCTCTAAATTGTACTCCTGTTTTTCTAACTTGCTTTTGCTGCATGTTAAAAGTGGCAATAAGTATACCTTGTTTATACATACAGCGTCTTTGAAATGTTGAGGATTTTATCGCTAAAAATTTTCTCGTTGATATTATGCTTGATTGATCAATAAATGAGCTTAATCTGCTGTAGCTTGGCAGTTTGAAATTTGAAATTATGGGCTATGTGATTTATTTGCCACTATTATTACTTTCTTTATATGTGGAGTTCTATGCCGCTATCATAAGTAACTCAGGCACGACCAATCCATTCTTATTATAAGGATATGTTTGGTTATTTAGGATTATCTTTTCCAAGTTCGTAAGAATAATTTGGAGCTTATTATGATCTGTCTCACTGCCTGGGATCAGAAGTACATCATTGTGAGGCCATTTCTAGACCTACAACAACATACCCAGTGTAATCTCACAAGTCGGGTTAGGGGAGGGTGGTGTGTACGCAGACCTTGCCTCTATCTTGTGAAGTTAGAGATGATGTTTTCGACTTTTCTAGTTAGAATGGATTATTTGTACCCTATCCAATCAATAACTTTTCATGACTGACTTGCTGTTCACTTGGTTTTTGGTTCATAACCATTCTGTAGGAGAGATGGCTGAGTCCGATAGACCGTTGGCTCAAGTAGAGCTTTTCAAAACAGGTTTGAAAAGGAAATATAGTAGTGGAGAAGCCATGTCGAGAATAAAGGAGAAAAAAACAAAAGCAACATCAAATACTACAATATCCGAAGCATAGGAAAGATCACTTCTGGACCTAGTTTTGGATTTTCATGCTTCTCGAAACCTCAAATATGCGATCCAGTTAGAGGTGGATCTGCATAACTCTAGGAAGTTGTTATTCGTCTATTTAGGTGTTCAGCACATTACAAAAGCCTCACCAAATGTCAAAAGGAGCTGTTCTTTGTAAACAACTTTGTGTTGGAAGGTGAAAAAGCTAGATCTTTACCTAATTGAACAGTAGTAGTGCCTCGATCATGATCACCACCATCACTATACTATAAATATTATGAGCTCTTTTTATGAAATCTGAAGGTTAACTCTCTATGTTGACCATTCCTCGATTAACACTCCATACTAAAGAACTCGAAAGAGTTTCTTCTGTGTTAGAGCATAAATGGCCCTATCAAAAGAGCAGCAAAGACTAGGAATATCATTCACAGCAATCTGGTGGGAAAGGGACCAGATATGCTTTGAATTATAAAAGGAAAATATGCGTAGTATTAAACACCAATATATCTTCTTGTTTGCTTCTTGGTGCTGCATGGCTGATCAATGAAATTAACACCATTGTAGATTTCCTCAGTTCAGTCGATGACCATAGATAAAACCAAGTTTTGCTCTTTTTCTTGACCTGTTTGTAACTACGTTCTCCCAGCATCCCCTTAATGCTGAGTACTTTTCACATGTTTAAGTGATCAAACATAAAGGTGACACACAGGTTTCACAACCCCAAAACAAAAAATGTCTGGATAGCAACTCGAGTGAATTTTTTTTTTTGAATATAGCTACTGGAATCATTTCTTTAGCATCAACATAACACATGGTCAGAATAGAATAAAACAAGTTTGTGGAGCACCCCAACTTCAGCAGAAATTTGAAGTTGCGATGGTGCTAAAATAGTAGTCTATACCTGCTCAGATTGCTTCAGCGAGTACTTCTCTATCAGCTTAACCAGCTCGAGGTCATATTTCTTGTCAAGGGCAATCGCCTCTTCCCAGAGTCTGTCTTCTCTCTTCATGAGCTCTTGTCAGATTTTCCCTCTCTTCTGCAAACTCAACCATATCTTTGTCCTGAAGTTTGATAAACTTTGCAGATTTCTCTGCCCTGCCCTGATTCAACAACTATATCTGTTAAGTAATATTGTACTATACTATTATCATATATTCAGTATACATGATGTATTAGTTCACTTCTTCCTAATTGATTTACTTCAAGAGACATTAGTGTCATTAATGGATACATTTTTACTTATCAAAACAAAAATGGACCTTTCCTCAGTTCATCCTTTGCGATTTTTTCCCTTGTTCTGTTTGAATGATAGGCAACCTGAACTCCGGTAGAGTATTGTTTCTGTCAAGCCATACTAACTTTAGTCAACGTGAAGCAGCTAGTGGTTTGAGGACTTGCCTGAACAGCTATTAACTAATACTAGTAAGAGGATGACCTAAAACTGGTAGTCTCTTAAAGGAACAATGTGGTAGAAATCGTGCATCTTCTTTATGCAGATAAACACTCTTTGGTTTTGTGGAGCTTCTGCTTTACTATTGTGTGAAGCAGGGCCTGGACTGAATAAATTTGGCGAAAAGTTGTATGTATGCTGTCACTGAGGTTCGGGATATTGACAGGTTAGGGGAGATTCCGGGATGTCAAATTCAGAGCTACCTACTGATTATTTGCGGATGCCTTTAGGAGAAAAAGGCAAGGTAAGGTTGTGTAGAATAGACCTTTGTGATCCGGTCCTTCCCCGGAACCTGCGGGTAGCGGGAGCTTTAGTGCACCGAACTGCCCTTTGCCTTCAGGAAAAAAAGAGCAACCTGGTGCGTGCGGGATCCGGAAAAGGGTTGGACTGCAAGGGTCTATTGTACGCAACCTTACCTGCATTTCTGCAAGAGGTTGTGGAAACAGCCTCTCTTGCAGAAATGCGTGGGAAGGCTACATACAATAGGCCATTGTGATTTGGCCTTTCTCCGGACCCTGCATATAGCGGGACCTTCAGTTTACCGGGCTGCACTTCTACGAAGTAAATGTGGAGATATGGAAGGGAAGAGAGAAGTTTACGGAGGATAGTGATTTCTAGTATGTATGGGGATCAAAGTCAATGGTCCACATGCCCGGTGCTCCCACTTATGGACGAGGTCTCTGGAAACACATTAGCAGATTGTAGCCTTCGAAGCCAATCTAAAAATCAAGTTATGGAATGACATGCAGATTCAAGATTTCACTAATCCTGCATATTTTCTCGTCTCTCAGTGTTGGACTGGCAACACTTGGAGAATCTCATTCTTGCTTCGATTGGGACATACCCCGAATAGCTCTTGTTTTGAAAAACATTAGATGATGACACCAAACGTACAGGCTTTACACGGTATTATATGGAGTGACCAGCAGTACGGAAACATCACGGTGAAGGCGTGTTACAAGTTTCTTAACAGGTGAGATAGGCTTTACCAGTTGGTCATAGAAACAATATGGAAGTCTAAAGCACCTTACAAAGTGAACTGTTTTATGTAGCTGTTTACTCACATGATGCAGTCTCACACCTTTGTTGCTCGGACTATTCAAAAATGTCAATGGGTGTGTCGGATTCTCCAGAAGTAGTTTATTTTTGAAGAACCCGACACTGTTGAGACATCTAAAGGGAAGAGTCCGCGCAACTTAACCTCACACACAATAATCTACAGAAAAGAGTTGTGGCATGCATCAGGTGCTGCATGAGTAATAGTGAGGTGGAGTGTAGCAACAACAACAATAACATACCTAGTGTAATCCTCGCTTAGTCCCGCCAAGTGGGGTTTAGGGAGGGTCGAGTGTATGCAAATCGTACCCCTCGGAGATACAGAAACTATTTTCCATAGACAGTGAGCTGGATTACCATCCCTGCTTTCTTATGCAGGAGTTTTGAGAAAGAAATGCCAGTTGTTTTGAAGTAAAGACAACTAATGTACAACAACCACAATTCAAATGTTGGACTTGGTGGAGCCTCTGAACATATGATAAAGTGTTTCTATTATTAAACAACTTTCGTCTCATATTTTGAAAAAAAAAACTACACGCACGACTCAAGCGCTCATACAAAAAAAAGGCAGCCCGGTGCACTAAAGCTACCGTTATGCGCGGTGTCCGGGGAAGGGCCCCACCACAAGAGTGTATCGTACGTAGCCTTACCTTGCATTTCTGCTAGAGGCTGTTTCCAAGGCTTGAATCCGTGACCTCCTGGTCACATGGCAGCAACTTTACCAATTACTCAAGCGCTCATACGTAGACAAAATAATCACATACACTTCAGAATTTTAAATATGAACGTCTAAATATGATCGTTTTATCACGTGTTCAGGTACTCAAGCAAACAAATTATAATTTAAGTGTTTTTAAGTGAAATTTGTATCTTTTTTTTTTTTTTTTTTTGTGTTTTAATAGAATTGAGACAAGTTGTTAGTTACAAGTTGATAATCTTGTGGGACTAAAAAGCAAAAAAAAACTAAAGGGACCCCATTCCTAGGATAGGTCCTTTTAAGAAAATGAAACATCATTAATTATGCGTAGACCGAACTATCAAAATAAAATGATTAAGTACAAAAAGAGTAGATTAAAATATTAAATGAAGATAATCAAGAGCAAAAAGCGTAGACTGAAATATCAAAAGAAGATGATCAAGTGTAAAAAGCGTAATTTGAAATATCACATGAATACTAGTAAATGTAGGAATCTTCAAAATTGTTTTGAAAAGTTTAGTAGTTTATTATAGTGAAAATTTATATTGTTAAAATAACATGAAATCATATTGAAGCTAGTAATGGTAAATTCAGATGATAATAAATTAAATAAAAGAAAATAAGATATTAAAAGAAACAAAAAATTTGATATGATTTGACGAAGTAACTCAAATATTGAAAAAAATTACATAAAATGCATCAAGTTTATTGAAAAAATGTCCTCTCTTAAATAACTCTTCAACAATAATATTTTGTTACGCAAAGGAAAAAATCTTTAATTTACAAATTTCAAAGTTTTTATTTAAAAATAAATCACTAAGAAAGATTATTCAAATTAAAATGGCAAAATGCTCTATTGGACCCCTGTACTATGTCAGTTTTGTAAGTTGGACACTTCTACTTACATATTTGTCATCTGGACCCCTGAACCCACGAAAAAACTACATTTTAAACACTTTTTTGGAGAGTGTACACACTCTCCCATGTTAGCTGCCACATCAGCTGCTACGTGTGCCACGTCACCTGCCACGCGTGCCATATCATCTGCCACGTCATTTAAAAAAATAAAATAGAAAAAGTATTACATTAAATTTCAAGTCATTTTTAACATGCTACATAACAAATTAAATATTAAAATTAATTTAATTAAATAAGAAAAATTTATAAATTGCAGAAAAATTTGAATAATCATGCTTTTAAAATTTGAAAAATTTGAATAATCATTTTTAAAATAAAAAAATAATAAAAAAAGTATTACTTAAAATTAATTAAATATTAAAATTAATTTAATTAATTAATTTAAATTTTAAATTTAAATTAGTAAAAAATTAATTAATTAAAATTCTTAACTAATTAATTAATTTAAATTAATTAAAATTTAAATTAATTAATTTATCAAATTTAAAATTCTTACCTAATTTAAAAAAATTACTTAATTAATTAATTAATTTAAATATGATTTACATATTTAAAATATTTAATTTAAATTAATTGTGCGGGGGGCTGGGTGGACTGGGGGGCTGGGGAGGGGCTGAGTGGGGTGGGGGCTGGGGGAGGGGGTTGCATGGGGATAGGTGGGGTGGAGTGGGGGGCTGGAGAAAGGGGGCTGGGTGAGGTGGAGGGCTGGAGGAAGGGGTTGCGTGGGGCTGGGTGGGATGGGGACGGGCTGGGTGTGGTGGGGGCTGGGGAAGGGGGGGGAGGGAGGGGGGGCTGGGTGGGCTGGGGGCGGGGGGGGGAGGGGGGTGGGGGGGGGGGGGGGGTGGAATTTTTTATTTAAATTTATTCTTTTTAAATTTTTAAAAATATTTTTAAATTAAAAAGGATGGAGGAAAAAAAGGAGGGGCTGGGATGTGTGGGGGTGGGGATGGGCTGGAGTGGGTTGGTGTGGGAATTTTTTTTTTAATTTTTAAAAATATTTTTAAAATGATTTTTTAATTTTTAAAAATAATTTTAAATTATTTTTAAATTATTTTAAAAATATTTTTAAATTTAAAACGATGGAGGAAAAAAAAGGATCCTTTTTTTTTATAATTTTAAAATATTTTTAATTTTTTTTAAATTGTAAAATTATTTTTAAATTATTAAAAATATTTTAAAATTATTTTTAAATTTTTAAAAATATTTTTAAATTTAAAAAGATGAAGGAAAAAAAGAACCCTTTTTTTTAAAAAAAATTTTAATATTTTTTTTTAAAATTATTTTAATATAAAATTGGTCAAAAATTGACACCCACTTGCACCTCTAGGCGAGTGGTTACACTCTCTTTGTCCTAGTCACCATGACCTTACCACATAGGCAAGGTCAACGGTTAAAGAGTGCGAAATGCTGCTTTTTGATGGGTTCAAGGGTTCAGATGGCAAACATGTAAGTAGAAGTGTCCAACTTACAAAACTGACATAGTACAGGGGTCCAATAGAGCATTTTGCCAATTAAAATAGAAAATTTGGTTAAACTCTAACAAAAGTTGTTTCTCAGAAGTTAAAGCAAGGGATTTTTCTCTAGAAGTGTTTTTGAAAATTTAACCAAGCACAAATTATTGCTCTGATACTTAAAAGAAATGCTTTTGAAAATGATTAACCAAACACAAAATACGAAAATAATTCTGATAAAAGATATTTTTAAATAAACAGATTTAAAAATTTGATCAAGCGGAAGAATCTTTCAAGATATTACCATTAAAGAATTATATATATAAAACACTTATATAATCTAATTCATATAAATAAAATTAATAAATAATCACCAAAAGCTATAGCTGGTGGAGTGTTAAATACGCATTCATTCCTAATCAGAAATCTAGGGTTCGAGTTTTGGGAATGAAGTCACTTTTAATAAGGAGCGCTTTACCCCATAGTTAAATCTCCCGACGTGAATTCAAATTAATCAAACTCTAATATCCGTACTGAATACCAAATGGAAAAAAAAGATTAATAATGTGGACCACATCTTAATGAATATAAATGAAAAATATAATACAAAGAAAGTTAATTAGCAATATGTGGACACATCTTAATGAATCTAAATAGAAAATCTATTATGAACAATCTCATATGAGCAATATATGAAACATCTTTTTATCATTAATTGGTCTATTCACCATCTTTATCTTAATTATTTTTTTCATTTTTGTTCCTTTGAATCTGTCAACTCTTTGTCCAACAAATATTTATATATATATATATATATAATTGTGGTGTTTGGGTCAATTTCGGTCATTTGCGCTCTTCGACTTATTTCATGTTAAATCCCACCAGCAACAGATATTAGGTAATTCTGTCCACCAAGGCTGGTATAGATGGAAAAAAAATCAACTAGTATGTTTTTTACGTCTCTGCTGAGATTTAAATCTGTGACCTCATGAGATTTTTTTTTAGAAACGTTGGAGTTTATCCGATCCACTTAACCTAATACTTTTGTTTTGGTTGAAAAACATGAACCCTCTAATACTAAACTTTTCTTTTTCGATTGAGTGTGTGAATGAAGTTTCATATTCATAGTCATTGAAAATAAAAGAAAAAACTGCACATAAACCGTAGGGATATCGTTAACGATATGAGGCAATTTGAAAAGAAAAAATTTAATGTGGCTTAGTCTAAAGCGTATTATATCACAACATATTAAGAGTAAATTTTTGATAGAGGTCGAAAAATAAGAGAATAAGAGGTTCATCCAAATCCCTTTTACTAAAATCCTAATTTCTGAATTTGTAGAATATAGTTGAAACTATGTCGAGCGATCTAATTAATATTAATTATAGGAAAAATAACATAAATATACACGTTAACTTATCATATTTACACAAATTTCCACCTTTACAAAGTAATTACAGAAATTTCAACTAATTATGTATCTTCATTGAACTTATCGGGAGTTAATTATGTATCTCGACAAACCCAAAATCGGAAAAAATGTATCGAGAGCTAATTATGTATCTTTACAAAGGAAAAAGTGTATCTTCGTTGGATATATTATGTATCTCGACAGATTCAAAATCGGATAAAATGTATCTGGAGCTAATTATGTATCTTTACAGAGGAAAAAGTGTATCTTCGTTGGCTATATTATGTATCTCGACAGATTCAAAATCGGAGAAAATGTATCGAGAGCTAATTATGTATCTTTACAAAAAGAAAATGTATCTTCGTTGAATGTATCGGAAGCTAATTATGTATCTCAATAAACCCAAGCGAGATTTTAAATAATTATGTAAAATGTTGGAAGTTTTTGTAATTAAACTTTGTTGAAAGTTATGTTGTTTTCCAGCTAATTAGGGTACTTATGAGTGTACCTAATCCAATAACTTTTTTTAATAAGTACAAAATATAAGAACATAAAGGTTGGTAAAGTGATCTAACTTTGGAAAAACATGGATTGTATCATATGTTATATCAAATGACCAAAAAGGTTGCAAAGCACATGCAATGGGGACCTAATATTTTGTACTATAAATTCACTTCTCAAAGCTCTACAAGAAACTCAAACCAAATCTTAAAATTCACTATATTATAAAACATTATATTAATTAAGCTCAAAAATATGGTGAAGTCCAAGATAATTAAGAAGTTATTGAAGGCTCAATATCTTCATCAATTGATTCCAAATTCCAAAAAAAGGTCACATAGTAATAGTATTACTAGTGCTATTGATGATCAATTTCGCGATGAAACAACACATGGCGAGACATCATTGGTGCCAAATGATGTGAAAGAAGGATACTTTGCTGTTTTTTCGGTGAATCCCGAAGAGGAACCAACAAGGTTTGTGGTGGAACTGCATTGGTTAACGCATCCGTCTTTCTTGGAATTATTGAAGAAAGCTGAAGATGAATATGGATTTAGGTATGAAGGTGTTCTTGAATTCCCTTGTCGTGCCGAGGAATTGGAGAAGGTTCTTGCTACTGAATGTTCGAACAAAGTTTCACGTTGGTAGCTGGAATGATTTACTGGATGTTCGGCCAAAGTTTCATGTTGATAGTTGGAAAGATTAAGATGCTACAAATTTATACGTATAAGGTGTAAGGTCATTTGGGAATAATTGTGCGAACTTGCCACTAGTGCTTACAAGTTGTTACAAAGACATCAAAGTGATGCAATAGTTCTACTCCGTCTGCTTTATTTTATGTGTTTTAGTTTGACCAGTTACAAAAAAAATACTGGAATAGTATCTTAAACTAAAGATGTGTGTGGTGTGTCTAAATTGATTTACAAACGTTATTTGTGTTTGTTCAATTACTTTTCGTGCTGAGGAATTGGAGAAGGTTCTTGCTATTGGATGTTCGAACAAAGTTTCACGTTAGTAGCTGGAAAGATTTACTAAATGTTCAAATAAAGTTCTATGCTGATAGCTAAAAAGATTTACCGAATGTTCGAACAAAGTTTTGTTTTGGTAGCTGGAAAGATTAAGAGGCTACAAATTTACACATATAAGATGTAAGGTCATTTGGGGATAACTGTACGGACTTGCCACTAGTGCTACAAAGGCATCAAAGTGATGCAATATTACTACTCCGTCTGTTTCATTTTATGTGTTTCAGTTTGATCAGTTACGAAATTCAAGAAATAATGGAATAGTACCTTAAATTAAAGATGTGTGTGATGTTTTCTAAATTGATTTACAAACGTTATTTGTGTTTGTTCAATTACTTTTAAGGACAATGTTACATCATCTAAAGTACTATTATATATAATGTTGATCATGAAAATGTTTGCTTAGTATCTTTCATTTTATATAAATAGTAAAGTGGAACTTTTTAAGTTTCTCTTTTTCTTCTCTTCATAAGGAAAAATGAAAAAAAAAAAATCATTTTATCATATGACGTGATTTATAGTCACATAAATATTCATGACTTATTTTAGATCATAAATTTCAAAAGTATTTATTTCATTAAACTTCGTGTACTTTCACATAGATTGAGACGAGAGAATATAAGAAAGTGAAAAAATAAACACCAACGAATAATTTAGTGGGATGAATGTGATCCCTCGACCACAAACCATACGTATCAAGTTTGAGACGATAGGGATAGGAGCTCTTTCCCTTCAAACGTGTCCTATGCGGGGGCGGAGCTACCCTTGGGATAGGCCGGGGTTCATCCAAATCCTCTTCGACGGAAAATTATACTATATATACATGGTTAAAATTATTTGTTATGTATATATAGTAGATGTTGAACTCCCTTCGGTTAGTTCGTATGTTACCCTCTTAGCTGATCCTACGAAGTGCAAGACTGAATTAGTCGATTTAGTGTATCAAATATCTGATGATTAAACCAAAATAAATCACCTCTTTTCAATCTTTGTTTATCCAACATATTTTCTACACATATAAAACTCGTAATAAGGTCTGGGAAGGATAAGTGTCACAACCCTTTTTCATACTTCAAAAAATTATGGATTAAGTTTCGAAAGAGTTTTTATTATTAAAGTGACAAAAGATGAAAATTAGTTTCGAAAAGGACTTTTTATATTCAAAACTCAGAGTCGCCACTCGGCACAATCTGGTGTGCCAAGTCACCTTTGGAAATCCTTTTCAAAACGGTTTTTGACTCTTTAAACTGATCCGCGAACAGAAATTCCAGCTAAGGAATTCTGTTGACCGAGGGAAAGGTGTTAGGCACCCCTCGATTCCGTGGTTCGATCACGGTCGTTTGGTGGAGCGTATCGACTAATTTGACATTACAAATGTATAAACCTCACAAAAACACATAAAACAATCAATCAAACACACAAAACAAAACAAATCCAAAATTTAGTGTTCAGACCAATTATACAGACCAAAAAAATAAAAATGCAAAAATAAATCCTATCTAACCTATACTAATCCTAACTACGCTCTCGTGCTTTACCCAATGCCTCGGGCCTTGATCACAAACCTTCTTTGCTTACATGATCCGTCAGGGCATTCCCCGATGAATAAATACAATGTGTCTCGGGGCATTCCCCGACTAAATGAATACATTTGAATTAAATACGATAAACTAAAAAGAAACATTCACACACACATTCCACATTCAGTGAAACACCCAAGTTCTAAATTTGCTTACCCAACCTATGTTTGCCTATCAATTGTCTGCCTAAACATGAAACTATCACAATTAACAATATCGATGATTCAAAACAACAATATCCTTTTTATCAACTTTTAATCTCAATTCCACCCCAAATTCATTTACAGCCACACGATTAACTGATTTTAATAGAGAACCAACCGATCAAGTCACGACAATTATAGAAGCTCAAACACATAATCTGAATCATATCATCAAACTCATACAATTCACGTAATTAACATCTACACACCACATTAAAATAAAAACAAAAGAAGAACAGAGTTGAAGAAATGGACCTCAAATGATGTTTTGCAATTATAATAATATCAGCATCAACAATAGATGAAAGGAGCGACTTCGAACACGAAACCTCGAATGAAAACCCAAATTCATGTATAGAAATCCAACCTCAAGAGATTCAGATTCTGATTGAAAATAACAAATGAATAAAGCCGAAACCCGAACTCTCGGACGATAAAAACCTCAACAACGTCTGAACCAACTCGAAATTGAGCACCCACAACCCGAACAGATCTGAATTCCAAACCAGTAAGAAACAGTAGAATATCCGGAACAAGAATTTCAATGGAAACCTAAAACCGAACGTGAAACTCTAGAAATCGGAACCAAACAAGAAATCGTTGAGAACAGGGAATCAACAAAACCTGAATCAAAACTGATTTGCCCCTTTTTAAGAGTAGCCAAATTCGGTTGTGGTTTTCACCAGAATTAATGAAGGAAGCGGTTGTTTTTCAATGGGTCATTTTCGGAGAGAGACGGTGGATTCCGATGAACCGTTCGCCGGAAAGCTCAAACCAGTCAGCTGAGGTATCTCCGTTCTGCGTTTTCACACTTCTCACTCAATTTCAGCTCACTCCCTCTCTTTGTTGTGTCTTTCTCTCCGCTCCTCACCATTTTCGATCTCTAGTCACCCTCGATCTCTGTCCCTCACGTCATTCTGCTACCAACTATCTCTCTATTTCTCTTCTCTACCTTATGATCTCCCTCTCAATCTCTTTACTGTGTGTATTTCTGGTGGCTGTGCGTGAATGCGTGTATTCTAAGAGAAGAGAAAGAAGGGATGAATATGGTGAATCCCCCTTCTTTGATCTGTATATGTGTGTATATATCCGTGAAGAAGAAAAGAAGAGCCACCTCTTTTTCTTTTTAATTCAAGACCCCAAAAAAAAATCCCTTTTCTTTCTGGATGTAATTGTGTATGTATACGTGAGGTTGAGTGAATTTGTTTTGCTGTGGGGCCCATGTATGTGAGGTGTCCCGAGGGAAATTTCCTAGAAAATTTCTTCTAGTTATATCTCTTTGTGGACAAGAAAAGGAGAGGGGGAGATGGTGTTTTTTAATTGGAGGGGTAAGGGTTAGATGTCTTATTTTAATTGAAAGGGCTGTTAGGATGTTAAAAAGAATAAAAGTTTGTTAGGGATTTTGTTGAGAGTTGTTTTCTTATATTTTTTGTGGGATGTAATTACATGGGTGAGGGTATACGGTAGGATAAGGTAAAAAGTCAATTTTGGGAGGACAAAATTAGGTGTCTACAACATGCCTCCTTTGAATGTAAACACGAAGTATTTTCAGACAAAGAAGTAGACAACGAGACAGAATTTTATCCCGACCATTATTCAAAGAGAATGAAACAAAAGGGAGGAGGGAAACCGAGTCTACACTTAGGACATCCTACCTACCCAAGTTACGAAGGAATCAATTGACACATATCTCAAAGGATTGGAAGAAGATGTACAATATCGAGTTGGAGAGTCGAGTGAGGTTCCGTCGAGGTTTCGGTCCGCGACTCTGTTATTACATCAAAAATGAAAATTACAAGTTAAAACATAAATGAAATTACAAAAATTCTAATCTATGCAGCTTTCCTTGACTTGAGTTTCATCAACTTGTTTCTATGCTTTCAATTTTCATTTTTCACCCTGTTCTCCAGGCGGGTTCCTAACTTGGTATTTCATCAACTTGTTGCTATGCTTTCAATTTTTTTTCTGTTCTGCAGGCGGGCTCCTGACTTGCTATTTTTCAATCTGTTTAACTTTCAATTTCTTCACTTTGTTTCTTGGTTTTCCATTTATTCGCCCTGTGCTTCGGGCATGCTCCTGAAATCACATCAAAACTGAAAAGAAAATTATCCCAAATAAAGAAATACATTTTCTATGAGTTAATTGGAATGACTCGACTAAAAAATACGTCTTTTAGGAATCAAGGGGGATGACTCGACTAAAAGGTACGTCCTATAGGAATCCAGGGGATAACTCGACTAAAAGGTACGTCTTCTAGGAATCAAGGGAAATGACTTAACTAAAAGGTACGTCTTCTAGGGGTCAAAGGGGATGACTCGACTAAAAGATGCATCTTATAGGAATCAAAGGGGAAATGACTCGACTAAAAGGTACGTCTTCTAGGGGTCAAAGAGGATGACTCGACAAAAAGGTACGTCTTATAAGAATCAAAGGGGATGACTCGACTAAAAGGTACGTCTTATAGGAATCAAAGAGGAATAACTCGACTAAAAGGTACATCTTATAGGAATCAAAGGGGATGACTTGACTAAAGGTACGTCTTATAGGAATCAAAAGGGATGACTCGACTAAAAGGTACGTCTTATAGGAATCAGAGGGGATGAACCGACTAAAAGGTACGTCTTATAGGAATCAAAGGGGATGACTCAACTAAAAGGTACGTCTTATAGGAATCAAAGGGGATGATTCGACTAAAAGGTACGTCTTCTAGGAGTCAAGGTGAATGACTCAACTAAAAGGTATGTCTTCTAGGAATCAAAACTTAAGTTAGGAAGTGCATTACCTAAGAAGCAAAAATTCGAATTACCCAATCAAGGAAGTGTGTTTCCTTATCAATATTGTTTGAATTATCAAAACAATGAAGTGTGTCTCCTTACCAAAGCTGCTTGAATTACCAAAAAAAGGAAGTGCGTCTCCTAGAGATCTTGAATTATGAGTTTTACCATGGTTTTAATTACCAAACCTATGCAGCAACCTTGCCTTTTGCATTTTTTGAGGTTAGAAATTACGGCCTTTGATGTTTAGGCTCTGAAATCCTTGATCTGAATGCAACATGTATTCCTCTTACATACAAAGAAAACTTGTGAGTTTAAAAACATGGTGGCTAGTTTGTGGCTTTGGCTTTTGAGGCAATTGCTCCTGCCACCGTCACATTTAGCTTTGCTTCCAACCATTAGCATATGTCATTGACTTACTGTATCATTGACTCAAACTCAGCTTATTAAGCGTGACTCTGAAACAAACACAGTATTTCTGCTTTGTCATGTTTTTCAAATAATTCCCCGACTTCTCTGTTGACAAAACTTCCTGCATGCCTTTTTTTGGGCTCACAATCATGTCTCTTTCATGTGCTAGCTTTTGTCTTGCTTTGTGCAATTAAAGAAGCTGGTAGCCAGTTTTAAAATCTTTTCTCACTTATTTTGACACGGACTTAACTCAAAGACAAGAAACAAAAAAAGAATGACAATTTTTGTTTTGATAACTGACTTAAGAAATATAAAATTAAAATAAAGAGAAGAAAGAAAAGACAATGAATGTCCCTTTTTAAAACAAAGAAATGAAAAATTCATCTAAAAATGACAGTCAACACTAATGATTATGCCATGCATTTTGGATTAAGCAGTTTGATCTTTTCATCCAAAATTTCTAACCATTGTTGTTGAATTAATGTCCTTGAAACTGAGTTGCTTTCTTAGGTCAATTGCATTTAAGAACCCATTCGGCTAGTGGCGCCTTGAAGGGTTTTCGCCAAAGCTTCTTGCATTTTCTCTTGGCTCACTAACACCTTATGGTGCCCGTGAGGGTTTTAACCAACAAGACTCTCTCATTTTTATTTCTCTCAACTTACCATCGTCGTATGGCGCACGTAAGGGTTTTTACTAATAAGACTATCTCATTTTTATTTCTCTCTTGATTCCCTATGCCGAGGAAGACAAATAGTTCCCAAATGCATCATCATATCCCTTGCATGCTCAGCCTTAACATCCTCAAAGATTGATTTGAAGGTCTTTTTTTGGTTGTAACTTGATTTTTGGATAAGGTTAGAAAGAAAGGATGACATAGGGCCCAAACGACACTTGAAGTGGGGTAGGACTTACAACTTTTGGAATCGACTCAAACAATGAGGATTAACTCATGCCCCAGTTTCTTTTGACTGGGTTACTCTAAATTATTTATTTGGTTGGACTGAGCCCTAAGTAGGGAAGCCTACGTATCTCACCCCCGAGAGAGGAGAATTAGGTCATGCGTAGTTCTGGCAGCTTGTTTTTTTTTCACTTGATTCTAAGTTTTTTTTTTCCTTTTGTTGACTCTTTTCTCTTTGGGACTTTTCTGACTTTATTTTTCTCGGCGCTCTTCTTTTTCTCCTTTTGGACACATTTTTCTCTTCTTTTTTTTTTTGAAACCTTTCTGACTCTACTGTATTGCTCGATACCTTTTCTTTTGAGCTTTGTTGACTCTATATGATTCCAAAAGAGGGGTATGAAAGAAAATAGGACTAAAGCTCAAATGGGTAAAGAAAGGATGACACGATGTTTGGATAGTAGAATGAAAGGCCTTCGTCATATCAATCCTTAAAAATGCAAGTACATATCATGCAATATGAAAACGAAAGATGAAGATCATTTGTGGCACTTTAACAACACTAACTTCAACTGAGCATGTATGTCACTTTTTTTTCTACACTTGTCAAATATACAACTCCATTTTCGTTGTACATTCCTCATGCTGAAGGACTCATGACTTCGAGGAGCTGATTTTCTTCCTGTCCTTTTGACATAGGATCACACATTCACTACTTGACCTAATTGAGATATGTCTTTCAATTGATGACCAAGTTGTTCTCACGATTTTTAAAATAATAGCCTTAATTTTCAAAGAAGGTTTGAACTTGATCACCAAATGCCCCAGCACTCTATCTATTTCCTTAGATGCTCTCTTTTTCTAACTTTAACCCTCTGATTCAATGTTCATTCTTAAACTGGATGTTAAGATCTAGCTGTAAATTTCACTAGCATATCATATCACTAGAGTCAACATAAAATGTACTATGTAAAACAAACAAACAAACAACATATATTTAAAACACAAAGAAAAATGGGACACTCCATTTAATAAAAATGAAAGATAGAAGGGTTCGAACATAAACGACAAAGGGACAAAACAAGATAGATCCCGAACTACAACCCTGAAATAATTTGAAAAATAGAAAAGAAGACAAAACAAACTACCAGACCTCTTCCTAGTAAGGAGATAGGCGAATTCTCAATTGCTCAGCCTGACAATTTAGCCGTTGGTTTGCATATCAGCATGACTAGAGCTTCCCTCACTATCAATGTTCTGTACCATAATTGATCCATCATGAATCGTATTTTCAATTTCTCTTTTTAAATCTCGACAATCTCAATACTATGACCCTGAGCCTTAGAATGATACGCACATCGTGCGTTAGGATCAAAATTTCTTGAACACCGATTAAGGGTGTGCCTAAGGAGAGGAGTGATCATTCCTTCCTGTACCAATCTCTGAAAAAATTGGCATGTGACTCTCAAATTGGTGTTAAGCTATCTCTCGACTTCTGCCTCATTTCATTGTTTGGCTTGGATAGAAAAACTGGCTTAGAAGGGTTTTGGTATGTTTGTGGAGTTAGAGGATGACTCTGGGGCATTGGGGTATGCCATTGTGGGTAAGATGAGGGTTGAACATGTGGTTGTGCATTATACACTGCATATGGATGTGGAGGAACAGAGTATAATGGATTTTGGGAGAGATTATGTGGAGCCTGGGCATAAACTTGAGCTTGAGCCTGAGATCGATAACGACGTGGTCTTCTTGACCTTTCTTGCTATCCAACTATAATTGGAGATGCATCTTCCTCATTCTTTTTCTCCCCAACACTTCCTGAACCCTTTTGAATTACTTGAGTGGTAGCTTTCAATGTTCCAAAACTCACAATGCGACCAGTCTTAATTCCCTCTTCTATCATCTCCCCCATTTTAAGGACCTCAATGAACGGCTTGCCTAATGCAGGTAACAAGTGTTGATAATATGTTTTGTCCTGCTCTTGAATAAACACCTCCACTATTTTGCTTTCTTTCATTGGCGGTTTTACTCTAGCAGCTTGTTCGCTCCATCTGATCGCATACTCCCCAAAACTCTCAGTATTCTTCTTTGTTATACTAGTTAGGAATTTTTCGTCAGGGATCAACTCCACATTGTATTGAAATTGTTGCACAAATTCGTTAGCTAGGTCATCCCAACTAATCCATTTGTCAATGTCTTGGTCAACAAACCATTCTGAAGCTAAACTTGAAAGACTCTCACCGAAATATGCCATGAGTAATTCTTCCTTCCGTCCAGTGCCCCTTAGCTGGTTGCAATAGCGTCTCAAATGTGCTACAGGATCGCTATGTCCATCATACTTCTCAAACTTGCAAGTTTTTCATAGTCAGTTCCAAACTTCTCAATTTTCAGACTATTTCCTCTTGTTCTTCTGTCATAACAGGCTTCTTAGTGTTAGGAGAAAATTCAGGCGGTTGAGGTAGTCGTAAGGACCAATCGACTTAAATGTAGGCTAGAGAGTATAATGCTGATCACTAAAACTATTCAATGCAGGCTCTCTTGTAGAGTAGGGAGGCACAACTTGTGGATGAACATCAAAAGTAGGAGGTGGGGGTGGCGCCGCAAAAGCATGGACAGCAGCTGAAGCCGAGTATGTGGAAGTCTTGGATTGGGGAGTAAGGAAATGAACATTGGAAGTGGTTGGATATTGTTGCCCCAGAGTCGATCCTGATGCATGTTGTGGCATATCAACAAAAATGGGAAATTGTGCATGTGACATGGGAGGCAATCTAGAAAGATATTCCAGATTATCTGCGGGAAATGGAGGAGGCGGCAACCCATTAGCCCAAGCTCGATGCATTTCTATCATTTGTTGCCTTAATTTCCGAATCTCTTCATTAGCTCCTACATTCTCATTCCCCAACTCCCTATCTGATTAGTGACAACTAACTCGGTATCCTTGTTGGCCATAACTTCCTCTGTGACTTGGAGCAATATGGAGGACCAGCCAAAATGCCACAAACCAACCACCTTAAACTAACTGGACAAGAGATAACAAATGCGTTAGAGTTCAACAATTTTTCAAAACCTCTTTTTTTTTCTTGAAAAAAAAATCACTGAATCCTAGAAGGGCGCCTACGTATCTCACCCCCGAAAGAGGAGAATCATGTGTGCGTAGTTCGTGAAGTCATGCCAAAATGACCAATTGAACTCTTTTTTTTTCCTTGAAACTTTAAGAAGAAAAGAAAATAACAATTTGTCAAAAGAATTGACGAAAATGTTTTTGAATTTTTCAGCTTTAACATCCCTAAACAAAGTGAAATCTATGATTACCAAAGAAAATCTTTTTGGGTTTTCAGTTTTAAATTTCATATGAAAATGGAACTTGAACCTATTAAAGAAAAATCTTTTTGTAGTTTTCTTTTAAAGATGTATATGAAACACCTACTCTAAATGAAGAGTGAAGAAAATCTTTTTGAATTTTTGAAATAAGATCAACCAAAAATGAAAACTACGACTATTGAGAAAAATCTTTTTTTTTTTGTATTTTTCTTTTTAATACATGTATGAAACACCTACTCTAAATGAAGAGTGAAATTTTTTTTTAATTTTTTTTTTTAAAAATAAGATCCCCAAACCAACAATAGGCTGCCTACGTATCTCACATCCCGAAAGAGGAGAATCAAGGGTGCGTAGTTCGTCCAGATTAGACAATTAATGATTAAATAACGGATTGCACCCTGACTTGAGACACGACCAAAGACATGCGATGAACAACATAACAAATTTTTATTTTTTTTGAGTTTTTAATTTGACACTTCACATAAAAATATGACACCAACAGCTATGAAAGAAAATCTTTTTGGTATTGTCGTTATGTAAAATGTACAAAACTTCTACCACCTTTTTTGAATTTTTCTTTTATAAAAAAAAAATCCTGAAAAAATCTTTTTGGAGTTTACGAATTGTGAATGTTTGCTAAATAAAACAAAAGGAAAATCTTTTTGATGTTTTATTTTTTTTTAATTATTTTTTATTTTTTTATTATTTTTTAAAAAAATGAGTGCAAAAAGTAAAAAAAATCTTGTTTTTTTTTTTTTGAATTTTTGAATCGTGGAAAACAAAAGCCATAAAGAACCTAAAAACTACGAAACTCTTTTTTGATTCACCTTTTCTCTTTTTTTAAACACTTTCTTGTCTACACACTTTACTTCTAACACATGTTTCCCTAAATCGGTTCGTCAAATGACCATGTTACCCTCAAAGATGCAACATTTAGCACGTAGGGATGCTTTAAAGGTGAGTCTCCTACAAAGGACCATGTGGGCCCCGCTAGGTCTCAATATGATGCACATAAGAATGACCTAAAGGCTAACCTACGTTGTGGTTTACTAACAAGGCCGTTCGAGGGAGCATATGATCGATAGTGGCTACTTTGCTTTCTACGTACTCCATACATCCAACGGCTCCCCCCCTGAAATAAAGGTGACTCAACTAGAGTTCGTGCGCACGACGTGCGCTCCGACACTTGTTGCGGAAAGAATGACTCGGGTTATGCACATGATGTCAGATATAAAAGTGGTAACACATAGGATAAATACTATAAATAAAGAGCACAAAAATACACAAAAGTGAAAACACAAACAAAATCACAAACAATGCTTATACACTCGTAATGCCAAACAAAGCCGATACGACTCCAAAAAAAGCTCGGATTCTGAAATTCTCCCCAGCAGCTGTCACAACCCTTTTTCATACTTCAAAAAATTATGGATTAAGTTTCGAAAGAGTTTTTATTATTAAAGTGACAAAAGATGAAAATTAGTTTCGAAAAGGACTTTTTATATTCAAAACTCAGAGTCGCCACTCGGCACAATCTGGTGTGCCAAGTCACCTTTGGAAATCCTTTTCAAAACGGTTTTTGACTCTTTAAACTGATCCGCGAACAGAGATTCCAGCTAAGGAATTCTGTTGACCAAGGGAAAGGTGTTAGGCACCCCTCGATTCCGTGGTTCGATCACGATCGTTTGGTGGAGCGTATCGACTAATTTGACATTACAAATGTATAAACCACACAAAAACACTAGAAATCAGAACCAAACAAGAAATCGTTGAGAACAGGGAATCAACAAAACCTAAATCAAAACTGATTTGCCCCTTTTTAGGAGTAGCCGAATTCGGTTGTGGTTTTCACTAGAATTAATGGAGGAAGCGGTTGTTTTCCAATGGGTCATTTTCGAAGAGAGACAGTGGATTTCGATGAACCGTTCGCCCAAAAACTCAAACCAGTCAGCTGAGGTATCTCCGTTCTGCGTTTTCACACTTCTCACTCGATTTCAGCTCACTCCCTCTCTTTGTTACGTCTTTCTCTCCGCTCCTCACCTTTTTCGATCTCCGGTCACACTCGATCTCTGTCCCTCACGTCATTCTGCTGCCAGCTATCTCTCTATTTCTCTTCTCTACCTCACGATCTCCCTCTCAATCTCTTTACTGTGTGTATTTTCGGTGGCTGTGCGTGAATGCGTGTATTCTAAGAGAAGAGAAAGAAGGGATGAATATGGTGAGTCCCCCTTCTTTGATCTGTGTATGTGTGTATATATCCCTGAAGAAGAAAAGAAGAGCCCCCTCTTCTTCTTTTTAATTCAAGACCCCCCAAAAAATGAAATCCCCTTTCTTTCTGGATGTAATTGTGTATGTATACGTGAGGTTGAGTGAATTTGTTTTGCTGTGGGGCTCATGTATGTGAGGTGTCCTGAGGGAAATTTCCTAGAAATTCCTTCTAGTTATATCTCTTTGTGGACAAGAAAAGGAGAGGGGGAGGTGTTGTTTTTTAATTGGAGGGGTAAGGGTTAGGTGTCTTATTTTAATTGAAAGGGTTGTTAGGATGTTAAAAAGAATAAAAGTTTGTTAGGGATTTTCTTGAGAGTTATTTTTTTTATATTTTTTGTGGGATGTAATTATATGGGTGAGGGTATACTGTAGGATAAGGTAAAAATGGGTAAAAAGTCAATTTTGGGAGGACAAAATTAGGTGTCTATAATAAGTATACACAGTCCATATCACTACCTCAGAGATGAGGTAGAGAGACTGTTTCTGATAGACCTCCGGTTCAAGATATATAAAACAATCTCGACAATGAATAGTAAAAGGACAAAACACAATAGAAATTACCACACACAAGATTCACCTAGTAATACAACAAACGATACAACATCCTGAAATAATACACCTTCTACCCTAATTCGCCTCCTCCACAACTTCTTATATATCTACGATCATGTCCTCGTTAAGCTGAAGCTAGTCCATCTAAATATACATTTTTAGCTGGATTTTATAAATTTTGATTGAAACAAGTTATTGACTGCATTAATTAGAGATATTTTTGAAGACATAAAAGGACCCCCGTTGAAAGTAAGAAAGGGATTTATCAAGTAAGTAGCATCAATATCAACATAACATCTTATACAAGAAAATGGAAAACGTAGCTAACTAGAAAAGAAAGTCCCTTCATGATTATATATATAAACTTATTTCATTTACGCAATCGAATTAACATCATTCTATTTTTCACTCATGACATCTCATATTTTAAACTTACTTCATTTTTTGACTTATATCTATCAATAATGTTGGCATGCGAGTCAGACCAATCGATAGGACTTCAGATGCCACGACGCGTATATTCATGTTGGATAACTCATAAATTTTATCGAATCGATATGACTTTATAACGCGTTAGCATGAAAAACATAAGGACATGGCCTTACATTCGAAGGACAAAAAGTTACTTGCCTTTATATGGAAAATAAACAAAGCATGTGGGACTATAAAACAAGTTAGGATTATCTTGTAGGACTAAAAAGCAAAAACTAAAGGACCCCAATCCAATGATTGGTCGTTTCAGAAAAATAAACATCAACTAGTTAATAGCTTTAGTGTCGATATAACATAAGGTAAGGGTGTCAAATGATCGAGAGTCAATATAGAATGTTAGAGTGTCAAATAAGCGGAAGTCGATATAACAAAAGATAAGTGTGTCAAATGAGCAAACGTCGATATAACAGAAGGTAAGGGTGTCAAATGAGCGGGAGTCGATATAACAGAAAGTAAGGGTGTCAAATGAGCGGGTGTCGATATAACATAAGGTAAGGATGTCATATGATGAGCGGGTGTTGGTATAAGAAGGCGTAAGGGTGTAAAATGAGCGGGAGTTGATATAACAGAAGGTAAGAGTCTCAAATGAGCGGGTTAGACTGAGTAAATAAATTATAGGCGGTTAATGGCCCGTTCAAAAGTTACCTAGGTTGATATGCGTTGAGTTAAAATGAGCTAATGAGGTGACTTTGCAAGTTAACCAACTCTCTAAGAGTCTACATATAAAGATGCGTCATGCATCTATTATCTTGATGTAAATATCGAGTACGAATAGCTTTTTACCCTTCTACAACCCTTAATGGAGAATTTTTTTATAGTCATATGGATCGTATGAAATGAGTTTAACTTTTGTACACTCCAAAAACTCTCATGTTACATCTTTTTTTTTCTTAGATTAAAAATATCTATCGATATATCTTCTGTTACAAGAAGTAAAAATATGTTATATATCTCATATGTTATAATAAGTAAATGAGCTGATATTATAAAAATTATGTATACTTTTTTCTTAAAAAAAGAAAAAGAAAAAAGTGCATTGGGAAGAAAACCAAAGGAGAAGGCATAAATATCCAAAAGAAAAAAGTGCATTAGAAGCATAAATATCCAAAAGACAATTTTAATAAAATAAGAAGTGCTTAAAGAAAAAGATGGATCATATCTTATAATAAATAATCACAAAGGTTGCAATATATGTCCAAAAAGGATGCATTTTATGCACATGTTATAGGGACCCAATTATACTAAACTCATCATCTTAGAAATTGTATCTAATTATTAACCTATATAAATCCCCTTCTAAAACTATATATAAAAACCACAACAAAATCCAATATACATAATATATACAGCAAATATACGCAAAATATGGTCAAGTCCAAGATAATTGGAAAGTTATTGAAGGTTCAATATCTTCATCAATTGATTCCCAATTCCAAAAATAAGTCAAATAATAAAGCTATTGATGATCAATTTCCCGACGAAGCGCCACGTGGAGAGACATTTTTGGTGCCAAACGATGTGAAAGAAGGACACTTTGTTGTTTTATCGGTGAACCCCGAAGAGGAACCAACTAGGTTTGTGGTGGAACTGCACTGGCTAACGCATCCATCATTCTTGAAATTATTGAAACAAGCTGAAGATGAATATGGATTTAGACAACAAGGTGTTCTTGAATTCCCGTGTCGTGCCGAGGAATTGGAGAAGGTTCTTGCTGCTGGATGTTCGAACAAAGTTCCAAGTTTGGTAGCCAAAAAGTTTAAGAAGCTACATGTTAGGCCTTTCGCAAAAAATCGTGTGTCTTAGTGGAGTTCTTGTTGCTGTATGTTCGAACAAATTAAAGTTCCACGACATGCAAGGCCTTTCGAAAAAAATTGTACAGCATAGTGAAATTCAAATATTAATTTTATATATATATATATAATGTTAAAGTTGAAACCAAGAATGCTTTAACATGGTTAGCATGGAATATCACATGTTGATGTTTATAAACCCAATGGTGAAAATTTAGACTATTATAATACTTAACATTTGAATAAAATTACAAAAAAAAATAAAAATTAGAATATTAGATTGTAAGTGCATTTTAACGATTATTATATATAAATTACTTATTGTTTAAATTTTTCATAGAAAGAGGTTTGGTATATGTTCACATATGTTTTTGAATTCTTTATCTTCTTCTCTATATTATATTGGGAGCTAATTATATATCTCGACGGACTTAAAATCGGAAGAATATATTAAGAGCTAATTATGTATTTTTACCAAAAGAAAAAACTGTAGCTTCGTTGGATGTATTGGGAGCTAATTATGTATCTCAACAGACCCAAAATCGAAATTTTCAGTAATTATGCAAAATATCGAGATTTTCTATAATCGACATTTATGTTGTTTGCTCTTTAATTTATGTTTTTTATTTTCAAATATAAAGACTTAAAAGAGATAATATGGAGTTCCTTCACCTTTACTTAGAGACTTGTGTTCGAGCTCTGATGAGCACTTTCTAATAATGATCATAGCGGTCGTTTGATTGAGAAAGAGTTATCTCGAGAGAACTAATCTTCGTTTGATTGGGAAAGAGTTATCTCGAGAGAACTAATCTTCGTTTGATTAGGAAAGAGTTATCTCGAGAGAACTAATCTCAGGATTCGGGATTAGTTATCCTACCATGCATATGGATAACTTCTTCAATCACTATGGTGTAAATGATGGATAAATAATTTCGATACTAACTAATACCTCCAATCAAATATGAATAAAATAATCTTTCCTTTTATCTTAGACTATTTATCCCCTGTACCTCACACCAAACGACCCCGTATTGTTTTCCCCACAAGTCATGAACCTTACATGCATGACATAAATCTTAATTAAAATATATTTTTCTTACCAAACTCCACCATAATATAAGTTCACATTAAAACAAATAATTAATGATTGCATATGAAATGACATTAGTTGGAAGACAACAAATGGGAGAAAGGGAAATATCAAGTAAGTAACATCAATATCAACACAGCTAGCCCAACTCAAAAAATTAAATAAACCAGACATCTCGGGCTCGAGCTTTGAATAAAAAAGAAAGACAGCTCGATGAACTAAAACTATCGCTATGCGCAATGTCTGGAGAAGGACCTCACCACAAGGGTGTATTGTACACAGTCTTACCTTGCATTTCTGCTAGAGACTGTTTCCAAGGCTTGAATCCATGACCTCCGAGTCACATGACAGCAACTTTACCAGTTACTCCAAGGCTTCCCTTCGGGTTCGAGCTTTGGATATGGGGAAAATTTTGTTGGGAGTGCTACCCCCTTATGGGCCCTGCAATGCGCGATTCGGATTAATCAAAACTCCAATGCGGACACTGAATACCAGATGGGAAACCAAAAAGAAAAAAATTAAATAAACATATATACAATAATAACAATAATATATCAATTGTTAACTCTAACATAAACAAGTTTTTTTTGTTGTTTAATTAAGTTATATATATATATAACGTGTCATTAGTGCAACAATTTTACATGTACGTTTTTATTTAAAATATAGGATTTACTACCAAATAAAAATATAACATGTTGATATAAAAAATTTGACAATATATATGACTTTGAACTCTTTTTTTTTTGTCTTCAATAGATATATTTTAATTTTTTAAGCCAAAGTGTTTCCCAACCTGTTAATAATTTTTTTGTTAACTTGGGCTATAAATATTGGTTTTCTTAGGATATATTTTTGAAATCATTACGGTATCTATTTTAATTTCTTACTTCATAATTTGTATGCCTTTTAATATACAGTAAATTTGTTTTTCTTCCCTAATAGATGTAGATCACATTGATCGGATCATATTAAATTATGTCTCCTTTATTTTCTTAAACCTATAAGTATTTCCGTATTAGTTTTTGTTATTATCATTATAACATTGTTTGACTAATTTCGCATTACGCAACATTTCAATCATAAAATAAGAATTTTAATAAAAGAAGAACAAGGTACTTAAAGAAAAAGATGGATCTTATGTTGCAATAAATGACCAAAAAATGGTTGCAATTAATCACATGATGTGGCCTGTAGAAAATTATGTATCTATACATCCTTCTCAAATTAATATTTTATTTTTGAAAATTAATTTAACTCATCTTTGAAATTAAATTAAGTTGGATCAATTCAATATTTTATAATTAAAAGATAAGTAGTATAAGTTATAATTTTTCACATGTAAATTTGATAAAAAATATATTTTAAAATATTTGTTAAAGTTTTCCTTTCCTTGATTAGAATAGGAAAATGAATATATAGATATATATGTATTGCGATGGACGCAGAGTAAATAGATTAGATTTGAACGCAGCTGTTATTCTGCAGCGATACGAACTCGACCTGCTTTACCCACTCTAGATCATATAGCATGTTAGTGGATGAACGCAGCTGTTATTCCACGGTGATATAGACTCGACCTGCTTTACCCACTCTAGATATCATACAACATGTTGGTGGGTAGACGTGGATGTTATTCCGCGATGATACAGACATGACCTGCTCTATCCACTCTAGATACCATATAGAATGTTAGTGAATGAACGAAGCTGTTATTCTACGGTGATAACAGACTCGACCTGCTCTACCCACTCTAGATACCATACAGCATGTTAGTGGGTAGACGTGGAAGTTATTCTGCGGTGATACAGACATGACCTGCTCTGTCCACTCTAGATACCATATAGCATGTTTGTGGATGAACACAGCTGTTATTCCACGATGATACAGACTCGACCTGCTCTACCCACTCTAGATGCCATAGAGCATGTTAGTGGGTGGATCCGTGTTGGGGGGACATACTAAATGTAACCACCCTAGTAGGGCATTGTGTTGCCTTGCCTTTTTAATTGATACACTATTGAGGATGCCTATTACAAAAGAACAATGAACTAGTAAACTTAATGTGAATTCAAGCAAAATTAAATCAATTGTAACAAAAATATCTCTAGAAAATGATTAAAGAGTGCATATTGATTTTGACAATACTCACATGATAGTTAAGAAGACTTGCTATAATTGTTGTGTGAGTTTTACAAGTAATTCAATTAAATGAAGAATTGCAGGTGACAACTATTTGTAGATTGGACCATAATAAATATTGAACCATCTTAGAAACGTCATTTGCTTCCAATACTAGTTGATCCATTACAATATCCACTTGTCCAAGACCAAGAATTGTGTCATTTGTTTTGATACACTTTTTTTGTTTTCGTTTTCAATCTGGCGTCCGATACCCGCACTATAGCCCATTAATCCGGATTAACGCCGGGTAGAACTCCATTCGGGGGTAGCGCTCTCTACCAAGGATTTTTCCATACCCAGGGCTCGAACCCGAGACCTCTGATTAAGGAAGGAGCAACTCCATTCACTGCACCACATCCTTTAGTGATATTTTGATACACTTGTAACTGCTATAGCAAATACCAAATACCTAATATTAACATATTTTCTTTTCCATTACAATTTTCCTCCTCCAACACTTGTGGTATGAACGAAGTGATGGCCAGTCAAGAACTCTCCATTCAGAAGATAAAAGTTGACGAGGATGTTGCCGTGAATGTGTTGGTATACAATCGGATTAAAAATAAGGATATCCGAAACAAGGCGAAAGTAGCTTCGATGGAGGACAAAAGCAAGATGCAAGCATGAGATGGTTCGAGCATGTGAAAAGGAGATGACAGATGTCCCGATGCAGAGATGTGAGAGGTTGATTATGAATAGAGTTGGGTAGAAGTGATTAAACAGGACATGACGTTGTATGAGCCCAAAGAGGACACAACTTTAGATAGTAGGCCGCAGAGGACACGATTTAGGATAGAAATTTAATAGGTAGTAGAGCATCGTCATGCTTATCCTTTCACACGAGTGCAGTGGTATTTCCTGTGTTATGTTACTCTCGACCGTCTCTTGTACTTCAATTATCCCATTTTGCTGTGATTTCTTTTTCGATCTATTTTGATATATTTTTCTTTGAATGGAGGCTCTCTACCTCCCAATATAACTCAAGGACACAACAGTATGAGCCTATATAACAGATCCACTACAAGTAAGGCTATCTCAACTTCAAATAGTAAGACCAGCAAATCTATTTATTATTAATAAGAGAGGATAAAGCCCCCGCAATAAGCAAAGTATCATCCTTATAAAAAGCCACTTGGCATGTTAATACAAGAAATTAGTTAGGTTTAGTTAGTAGTTGTAATTTTTAAATTAATTTGTACATTATTCTTGGGAGAATGTGGAGATTCTTTTAAGAGTTTTCTCTCACTTATTTATTAATAGATAATTATTATTATTCTATTTTAAACTTTAAAAATGGGGAAGTTATCAAGTCAGTTTCACCTTCTCAACAAAAAAAAATATCAGTTTTAAAAAATGATGAAGACACCATATCTCTCTGTTGAGCTAATAATTTGTAGCACTATCCCTCTAAATGGGTGGTTTTGTATTGATTTTCTCTAATTGACCTTTCAAATTTCTATATCTTTTCTGAATAACTTTTGCATTATAATAGAAACTGCACCTTTCAAAAGACATCCACCACAGATCAATTGTAATTAGTAAACAATAGGTTAACTGCTACAGACATTTTAATATTAAAATATCACGGATTCTCATTCGTTTGAAGAAATTAGCAAGTGAGAAAAATCATGTTACAATTTATAAAGGTGAGTAATTTCTGTTTGCGTTAACTATTTATTTTTTTAATTGATTTCTCTAATTCACCTGTGAGATTTATATGCACTTCTTTTGTGATAGAATGGGTGAGAATAATGATGATTGTTTGACTTCTATAAAGATTTTATCTTAGCTCTTTATTCAACCTTCATATGCAACTTATTGGGATAACACAAATAACCCTTTTCAGAACATATTTTTCACAGGCTTGCAAATACTCTCTTGCTTCACTTGGCGGTTATCGATGAGTTTATATTAATTTACATAATATTTTGAGTACGGAAATCGAGGTTTCTTTTTCGGTATCATCAAAATTTAATACATCTGCGAAAAATTGGCATCACAAGGTTGGGTAAGTTCACAATTTTCGATCTGTGATCTCAGTTGTTGTATAATCACTTTTCAGTTGTGTTATATTTATCCATATTTTCAAAGCCCTTCTTCGTGGATAAATTTTTTTTTTTTTATTATTCGTCTTCTAATTTATCTCTTTTTGCAACAGTGTAGTGTGTTTCAAGGATTTTTCGAGTAGGCGACCAATCAAATATGACATGATTGCATAAAATTATATATGTTCTTCATCTAAGATTTATGGGTTGTTTAATTTATATTGTGCAGTTTTATGTACTTAAACTTTTAATTTGAATTTATTTGTACTTTGTTTGATCATCTGAGAATGTGACAACGTTAAATGATTAACCTAAATTTCAGTTACAAATCACAAGTCTGGCGTAAAACTAATCACATGTTTGAAATATTTTCTCACTTGATAATACCTCTAGCATTTAATTTTGCCAACAAAGGTAATATATATGGAAGTTTCGATCTAGACCTCACCAAGGCTACAATTTTCAATATATTCTGTTGGATATGATTTGAGAATAGTCAAATTTAAACTCTGTAGTAACAAAAAAAAAAAAAAAATTAGTGCAGAAGATATTAGAAAATTAGAAGATGCAAAGCAATAGGATTAATAGGTAATTATGTGTGCGTCATGAAGGAAACATTATTGTTGATACCTGAGATCAGGGTAATTCTCTTGGAGATTTGAACTTTATGTTTTTTCTTTCGTTCGGAATGTGATGGACACTTGATGTAGTCACTATTATTTCTTGGTAATGGACATGTTTAATAGTTCTTGCCCACCTTGCTGGTACAAATTGTTTGCCTTTTTATTTTTTCAGATAAAAGTGGTAATTTCTCTTTATTAATGTTCTTTTTTTAAAAAAAAAAAAAAAGTATATGAGCTTCTACTACCACTTGGTTCAGTGTATCTTGCTAATGTGCAACTGAAAGGAAGAGACGTTTGAATAATTTGTGGTAATCCAAAAGAGGCATTGCCTTCTGTTTTCATTTTCAAAACAAGTGGAGGATGGCAAAGCTATGACACATTTATTGTATGCAGTCTGTATGAGAAACGTAAGAATGAGATAAGTGTGATGCATGTCCATATTGCTTAAATAATGATCTATAGTTTTCTCACTTTTCATTGTATGTTGTATATTCTACATTTGATGCCTGTGAATATTTTTATATTTGCTGTGGCATTTGTGAAAGGTTGAATTCAGGATGCCTACACATGTTTGCAAGTGACCGTAATTGGGAGAGCCACTATTATCACTAAATGAGTTTAAAATTTGAGTAACTTTATACATGAACTAGTAGAAGGAGGTTCGACATCTACTATATATATATTTAAAAAGAAAATTCCACCATGAATAAACAGTGCTAATATTCTGTCGTGTGACTTATCATGAGTCCATTGGCTTACTATATTTTCTTCATTCTATTAGTTATGGATATTTTTGTGTGCATATGTGTATAAGTTGATTTCAGTGGTCTTTTATCTTCTACTATCATAAGAGTGTATACTATTTTTTAGTAAATTTTAACTTTTATGTGTCCTTTTTTCTAATGCAGGAAGTAGTAGTTCACATCAGAGCAAGTTAAATGATGCTAATTGTCAAAGTCTAAGTTATAGGTATAAGTTAGTAACAAATGAACAAGTTGGTGATGGAAGGCACCTTTTGACAGCCCTAGCAGGACTTGTATTAGCAGAGTCTTGCTCAGCATTAAAGTGTAGCTCAGCAAAAAATATAGCTTGGATTACCTTCAGTACAGAAAGCTCAAGTAATCTTCAATAGCTTTTTTCTTGGTCATTTTGTTAGTTAGTGTAATTTACTTTGTCATTGTGTTAGTTGATATAAGTCTATGTTAATTAATGTAAATTCTACAGAGATAATGCTCTATTTCCACCTTGAACTATACACGAAAAGGCTGAGACGCACCCAAACTTTAAGTTGGTCCTATTACCCCAAGTACTAATTAAAATCATATTTTTGACAACCTTAGTGCCTATCTGGCACATATGTGGCACATCACCCACGTAGGCACACGTGTGTGCCATGTATTTGAAACTTCAAAAGTAAAAGGAGGATGATTTCGGATGGATGAAATGCACTTGCATTAATTTTATTAGATACATTGGCTTCAAAAGAAGAGCTTCAACTAAGGTTGTATATGATAAGATATGATCACATCGAAATTGTTTCTTATCTTAAATTGGGTGGAGATTAAGAGTCTGTTGGGATGTGCTTATAACGTATGACATAGTTTTGTTGTTTTGATTTAAAAATAAGCGCTTTAAGTACTAAAAAGTACATAAAACATATTTTAGCTTAAAAGCGCCCTATATAATTCAATTCAGATAGCTAAAACATGTAAGCTATTTTAGTTGAAAAATATGGTTGTAAAATAAGCAATTTCTATGACAAAGCTGCTAACAAGTAAAAAGTTAGTACATGAAAAATAATGTGCTTTCTGCCATAAAATGTCTTTTTAATTATCCTTTCAAAGCAAAAGTTATTTGCCATGTTGTTATTCAAAACTCTTTTATAGTCAATCATATTATCCTATTCTAAGAATTATGAATCTTAATTGAAATTTTCATTTTAATGTTGTAATAACTTTTGCATTAAAATACATTTATTATTTTCTTGGATTTATTTACACTTAATAGAGGATCGGTGCTCATTTGAAAGCCATGAATAATTTGTGTCATGTATAATTTCCAATGATTTGTTTTTAATACTAGTTCCAGAAAACTAAGGGAAGCAATCATGCAACACTTGAAAATATCAGCAAACATTTCTGAGGCTAAAACATGTTTGAATTCATAGTATCAACAGAAATTTCAGATACTGATACATCGGAGAAACTTATGGAAAGTAGACGGGCCAATTGAAGTAGTACGAGTCTCGTGTTGCTTTATCCATGTACTGGTTCCACTGCAATGATTCATGAAACTCAAATGAGAGACAAAAAGCATTGGACCAAAAGCGATAACATAAGAAACTTAAGAACCATGCGTACCTTGAAGTCGTAGTCCTTATTTTTCTTGAGAGCTTTCTTCCAGTGATACTGCTCAAAAAGCATGGCTTTGTCATGCCAGCTGCACATAACACAACATATTCAGTAAGCCGGTTTCTAACATGCCAAACTGTAATCACTCGTTGGGGCGGGGCGCAGACTAAATGGCAATTAGCAATAGTGGACTGCACCTACGCCAAACTACAATTTTCGAAGCTATACTTGCATCCACAACTCATGAAGCATAGTTCTAATGATATCACACACATTAGGAATGCACAGAAGATTTCAATGATGTTTAAGCGAAATGATCAAAAAAAAAAAAAAAAAAAAGAAGGGAATGCATGGACTATGCTTTAATCAATTATCGCTCTTTCCTTGTATTTCATATCTCGAGAGATAAACCTTTAAAATTGTTAGTATATAATTATAAACAGATAAGCATAGGGAAAAGATAACAGTGACCCGAGTTCTCTTCAAATATGATCTATCAACTCCAAATGTGAACTTGGAATGCAGAAGGGAGCCTCATGCCTATCCGAAGAAAGGGGAAAGAAAAGAGAGAACGAAGCCTCATATTACCGTTACTACCCCTTCAGTTCACTCAGACTCCCACCAAACAACCCTCTTTGCACCAAATTTTGCAAAAAGAACATAAACCTCCGTCATCTTTTCTTTGTCTTACGGACCTACCCTATTACTAAGAAAAACATGAAAGATCAAACAGATAAGTTCCAACAAGCTAAGCATTCTACAGTCATCATTTACTGAGGCTTTTCTATAGTGAATGAATATGGAACTGTTCTACAGAGATGCGTCTCATGGCTCTAATTCGGTCGTCTTGGACAAAGCAGTACTTAAGAAGTTTCAAAGATTTAAACCTCTGACCAAGTTCGGGTGAGTGTCATCTTCCTTTCTTCGAGTTAGTGCAAACTCTAAGACCATTTCCCGGGTTTGATGCAATTGTCAAATGTCCTCAAAATTTGTAGTTTTCACTTCCCTTAACGTGAATCCTTGATCCATTTTTGTAATCAACAAACATTTTGTTCGTAATGAGAAACAGAAGAAAAACTATTGATAAGGATTACACAGGAGGTGCATATAAGAGGATAGAGTCAACCAAAGGTTGCTGGACTACTTCAAGATTTGAGTTCCTACTCTTGAAGACTATAGAGGAAAATTGAGTAGATAACTTATGGGACCAGGGTCATCTTGTCTTTGAGATAGGTAGCATTAGCAGGGGCTTCTTTTTTTCCCTCGTATTTGGGTTCGGGTTTGAATTGTAAACATATTTCCCCAAGTAATTAAAAATTCAGCTACCAAAAAAATATTGAGGAGGATCAGGAGTTCAACTTATCGCACTGCTCCTTTGTTGTTCAGATGACGACAGATGCCAGTTAGCTCGAGAAATGGTAACTTGAGAAGAACGGAGCACAAAATAGAGAGATGTGTATGTGTTAAGTTTTTAAACTGGAAGAATGAAAATAAAACACAGACAACCTGCTACAATGAACCAAACTCTACTTACTCAATCCTTTTTATCTGGCATCAACTTGGAACCACATGCATCTAAAGCACCTTCTAAACTTCTGCAACTCAATAATTCTAATAACGATTTTAAGCCCTCAACATACTAATGACACTTATTTCAGCAATAAAATCATGCACTAATGAAAAAAATCACTGAAGGCCTCACTGTCGCTTAACAACCCAGTGATACTTACTATAGCAACACTATATTCTTCCAGCAGGCGTTACAGTGTGCACTAACCTTCTATTGATGTCTGCAAAACTAATTTTTTGTATTATATCCACTAAGAAGGTGTGGAAACCTAAATACACAACCTATATTCACCGATATTTCCATTTTGGAACATGTCAAATGGAAAAATTGACAGTGTTCGGGACATCTCAACCGGCATGGAGAAAGGGCTAAAGAGAGCAAGCAAAACAACCTTACTCAACCCCTCAAATCAATAACAGATTGGCTCGATATCTTTCTTGATATAGACTATCCCCACAATCTTTCACTCTAAACTGTAAAAATAAGCGAGCTGTGTAAAGTCAACAGCCCCTAACTTTATCATAATCACATCGAGAACAACCTTAATTTTATCATGATAAATATCAAGAACTGGTTTGAAGGTTAATTACTTATCCACCCAAGAAGTAAAAGGAACTTGCAAGGTGAAAAAAGACCTCCGTTGTATTACAAGACCAAATGGACCTCAACTCTACTTCAATTCTAGCATCATAATTTGATATACCATATGTCTTTATCCGAAATAAGTTGTTGGCGGCTATATGGATCCTTTATATCAGTTATATTCTATTCAGACCTATTTTATGCCAATACAAAGTAATTAGTCATTTACGGCAAAGTAGGAGCTTTCTAAAACTAGAGGTAACAACACCAATTAAAAGTAGAAGCATTTGATTGATCCCCAAAGAGACGTACAAGTTCCTAACTAAACTACAAAGGCTCCTAACAAGCACCATATCTACTTTGTCTCTGCTGAGATTTGAACCTCAGACCTCATGGTTCTCAATCCATTTCAGTGACCACTAAGCCACACCTTTGGGTGCCCAAAGTGTCGTTATTTTCAGCTTTTGATTCAGATCTTGCTAGTTTTGTAGCTAACACAATATCATCTGCAAAGAGTTTTCTCTTCAAAACTCGTACCTAAAACTATCGATTAGCTCATCTATCACTATAGAATATAAATATGGGCTCAACGCAGGTCCTTGGTGCAACCCGCAATTATGGAGAACTAATCTCCTTCCACTATTCTCCCACTTGAAACCACTCTCACACAGAGATTTTTTTTTAAAAAAAAGGTGGTATCCGGGCTACCTTTTTCCCGCTCCTCAACTAAATCCATGGGATACCTACCACCTCCCACGCAATAGATGGAAGAATCACCTAGTATTTTTTTGTCTTTGCTGGGATTTGAATTCGAGACCCCAGGCTCTCAACTCACTTCATTGACCACTAGGCCACACCCTTGGGTACCTCTCACACAAAGATTTTAAGATATTTATAGACTCTATATGAATACATCTCTTCTCAACCACTTTGCGAATTTATTTTTCTATGGCACTGTAATTTAAGGCAATGAATATTCAGTGACGTCGTTTAATCTTTTTATTCTTGTATATCTTCATTTTTTATAACCGTGAATCTCCATATATTAACAAAATATAAGCCTTTGTAGTAGAACTACTACGCATAAATTCAGACTCGTTCTCTTTTACCCTTATAATGTCCCTAAGTCTATGCTCTACTACTCTATCCTTAAATTTCATTATATGACCATTAAAATTCTATACTAAAATAGTCGTTAGTACAACTTTGAATATCTTCTTTGTTCATACTTATTGAAAATAATGTACTGCTTCCCACTTATTTACTCTTTTTTCTGCTCCTCAATACATCCTTGAATACTTGGTTATCCGTACTACTTCGAACTCTCCATGGCACCTCTGATCTATAGGAATACCATCTCAATAAACTTCACTTCTTCGGCCCTCGTATTATTCGTGCATCTTAGTGGAGCTAATTTCACAAGTGAAGCTAGAGTTTTTATCTATCACAGACGCGCCAAAATCCATTATTCATGCTGAGTAATTTATTAAAAAAGCATCTACATCTCTAGGACCATCTATATTCAAAACTTATTAGGATCTCCTTTAATACACTTAACTTTGTTCAGATTTTAACCCTTTCTTTTCTCTCTCAATCGTGCTAATTTATACATTTCTTTCGTCCTTTCCTGCCTTCCTAACTTTTAGTACAAGCCGTCTAATGCTTTTCTGGGGCTTTGTGAATCACCTTCTTAGTTCTATTATTATTTTTGGGGGATGATCGAAAAATTTCCGAGGGCAAAAGGTGCACGGTTTGAAGCTCGGTCTAAAATGAACCCAACCCTCTATCCTTCTTCACTCAAATAAAAGGCTTTTGTCTATGGCATGTTCGAACCCGTGATAGCGTCTAATCCCAACAAAACATGTTCGTTGTAACCACTAGGCCAAAGACCAAGGGGTTCCCCAGCTCTATTGTTCTCTTTAAAGACTTCTCCATCTTCTATTGTCAGTAATATTTTACACCACACTCTCTCTTGCTTTAATGGCTCTTTCCATCACCAACACCATATGTTGATAACACTCCTCAAAACTAAAAGCACGCTATATAGAACAAGAATTGAGCCGAATGAAAATAACCCCTTCATCACAGTCTCTCTCTTGCTTTAATAACTCTTTGCACCACCAACACCACAAATTGATACCGCTTCCTCAAAACTAAGAGAAACTATATAGAACAAGTATCGAGCCAAATGAATAAAACCACTTTACCACTCTCTTGCTTTAATAGCTTTTTGCACCACAAACACCATAAGTCCATACTACTCCTCAAAACTACAAGCAAACTATATAACAAGAATTGAGCTGAATAAATATAACCCCCTTACCACTCTCTCTTGCTTAAATAGCTCGTTGCACCACAAACACCATAAGTCCATACTACTACTAAAAAATAGTGTGCTTTAATAGCTCTTTGATCCAATAACACCACAAATTTATACCACTCCTCAAAACTACACGCACACTATATAGAACAAGAATTGAGTCCAATAAAGGTAACCCCTTTACCATAGTCCCTCTTTCTATTGATTTAATAGCTCTTTGCACCACAAACACCATAAATCGATACTACAGTCAAAACTCTCTATAGTGGCAACGTTTATCCGAAAATTTTATGGTTGCTATAAAGAGGTGTTAAATATGTATACTAGCATTTGACGTTCGAATCACATTTAGCTGCTATAAACAAAAGTATGCAAAATTAAAAAGACTATGAATATTAAAAAGACACTATTAGTAGTTTTTTCCTGTGAAGTTATGAAATAACTTATGTGCACCATTTAAATACAATTTTTTCCTTCAAATTAGATATTCGTACTTGAAATTTATTGTGTGCATGGCATTAATGATGATTACCATAAATATTTTGATATTTTATTTTGTACATAATATATTTCTTATAAAATATTATTACATAATATTTGAGTATGTTGTTATAGAGAGGTAATTTTACAAAAAGTGTACTGCTATAATGGACGTCATTGTTTTATAGGTAGCATGTCGGTATAGAGAAGCAAAATATACAATAACAACATAGCCAGTGTATTCCCACATAGTAGGGTCTGGGGAGGATAAAATGTACGCAGTCCATACAACTACCTCCGAATAAGTAAAGAGGTATTTCTAATAGACCCCCGGCTCAGCACAAAAAGATAGTAAACAAAGTCGTAATAAAACATAAAACAAGATGAAATAACAGAAATAAGACACCCATAAAGTAGTACTATACACTATCAAACCGAAAGCACACACCTCACCCAAACCCTCCTACCTAACTAGAAACTCCAACCTCTGTGCAAAGCCCTACGACTACTAGCAAGGCTACACCAAAGCACTCTTATTTACTGGCTATGACTCACCCACACGCACCAGCCCTCTAACCTAATTAGCGTCCTCTACATCTTCCTATCATGTCCTCAGTAAGTTGTAACTGCTCCATGTCATGTCTAATCACCTCCCTCCAATATTTCTTCGGCCTACCTCTACCCCGCCTGAAACTATCCAAAGTCAATCTGTCATACCTACGAACTGGGGCATCTGTGCCCATCATCATCAAATGCCCAACCCATCTCAACCTCACTTTTCGCATCTTGTCCTCCACCAAAGCCACTCACACCTTCTTCCGAATGGTCTCATTCCTAACCCCATCTCCCCTAGTAAGTCCACACATCCAACGCAACCTCCTCATTTTCGCCACCTTCAACTTTTGGATGTGAGAGTTCTTGAATGGCCAACACTCCGCTCTATACAGCATGACTGAACCACTATAGAATTTGCCTTTAAACTTGGGAGGCACCTTCTTATCACACAAAACTCCCGAGGCGAGCCTCCATTTCATCCACACTATCCATAGAGCCGACAATATGTGTCAGGCCCGTTGGGCCGGCCCGACCCGACCTGTAATTTGATAGAGTTGGGCTTCAATTTTTATAGCCCATTTAAGAACAAGGATTTTTAGCCCGGCCCGGATAAGCCTGTGGCCCGTGGGGCTTGAGCAATGTGGGTTGGGCTAACCCGTGAGCCAATCGTAAGTCAAATACAGACAACTATTTAGATTGATTATTAGTATTTTTATCTGGTTCGAAGGATATCATGTCAAAAGTTATTTAATTTTGCTATTCAGAGTATCTTTTGGGGTGTCGGAGACTTGATTAACAAGTGTTAACACTATGTAATATTGTCTGGTACTACTTATGTTTATTAACATTCTAAAATTAAATTATAAAATATTATTTTTTAAAAAGTTGGCTGGCCCGTGAGGCCCGCAACTCACAGAGTAATAGTGTGGGTTTGGTGTTTTTTGGCCCATCAAAATGATGGACCAGCCCGGCCTGGCCCGTCAAACTCAAAGCCCGGATAGGCTGGGCGAACCCGTATTGACAGCTCTACCTGCTCAATACAGTGAGTGACATCTTCGTCAATCTCTCCATTCCCCTGAATCATAGATCCAAGATACTTAAACCTATTCCTCTTACAAACAAAATATAACACGAAAAGTCGATTCAGGAGAAAATCAATTTGTTATAGTGAAATGTCGTTATAACAAGGTGACATTATAGAGAGGTCTGATTGTACTCCTAAAAAAATATAAGCAAAACTATATAGAACGAGAAATTAGCCAAATAATGATAACCCCTCTATCGTGCTCTCTCTACTTCTCCTACTTTAATAGCTCTTTGCACTACCAATACCACAAGTTGACACCATTTCCTCAAAACAACAAGCACACTATATAGAATAAGAATTTAGTCAAATAAATATAACCCTTTTATCACACACACTCTCTTTCTCTTTCTATAAGCACACTATATAGAACAAAAATTGAGTCGCATAACCTTTACCCCGCTCTCTCTCTCTTTCTTTAATAGCTCTTTGCACCACAAACACCATAAGACTATACTATTCCTCAAAACCATAAGCACACTATATAGAACAAGAATTAAACCAGATAAAAATAACCCCTTTACCATTCTCTCTTGCTTTAATAGCTCTTTGAACCACAAACACCAGAAATCCATACTACTCCTCAAAACTATAAATGCACTATATAGAACAAGAATTGAGCCGAATAAAAATAACCCCTTTACCACTCTCTCTTGCTTTAACAGCTCTTTGCACCACAAACATCATATGTCAATATCCTTCCACAATAAGCACACTATATAGAACAAGAAATTGACCAATAAAGAAAACCCTTCATCACACTCTCTCTTGCTATAATAGTTCTTTGCACCATAAACATCATATGTCGATCCCACTCCACAATAAACACACTATATAGAACAAGAAATTAACCAATAAAGATAAAATTTATCACACTCTCTCTTGCTATAATAGCTCTTGCACCACAAACACCATCAGATCATACTACTCCACAATACTATAAGCACACTAGATAGAACAAGAATTAATCCAATAAAGATAACCCCTTTACCACTCTCTCTTTCTTCTGACACTCTTTGCACCACAAACACTATCAGTCCATACTTACTGCTAAAAAATTGTAAGAAAAACTATATAAAAACAACAAATTAGCCAAATAAAGACGAATTTATCAAATTAACAAAAAAATATGAAAAAACAGATATTGCATTACCAACACCACTATTTGATACCAACTTCCTTGAAACTATAAACACACTATATGGAACAAGACTTGATCCAAATAAAGATAACCCCTTTACTACTCTCTCTTGCTTTAATACCTCTTTGCACAATAAACATTATAATTCCATACTACTACTAAAAAATTGTAAGCAACACTATATAAAACAAGAATTGAGCCAATAAGTATCACTCTTTTACCACTCTCCCTTTCTTTAACACTCTTTGCACCGCAAATACTATAATTCCACAATGAAACCTAAAAATTTATTCCTTTATCAAACAAACAACAAATATGAAAAAAAAATCTTGAAAGTGAATTTTCTGGTTTTACTTGCACCACAAACACTATAATTCCATACTTACAACTAAAAAACTATAACCAAAACAATATCGAACAACAAATTACCCAAATAAAAACAACCCCTTCATCAAACAAACAACAAATATGAAAAAAAAAAGAACATTCTTGAGAAAAAGGAACATTCTTGAAAGTGAGTTTTTAGGTTTTACTTGCACCACAAACACTATAATTCCATACTTATACCTAAAAAACTACAACCAAAACAATATAGAACAACAAATTACCCAAATAAAAACAATAACAAATTACCCAAATAAAAACAACCCCTTTATCAAAAAAACAACAA
>NC_061119.1:4669908-4689504 GCF_002878395.1 Capsicum annuum
ACCCCTTTATCACAAAACTATATAGAACAACAAATTACCCAAATAAAGACAACCCCTTTATCACAAAACTATTATCGAACAACAAACTATCCAAATAAAAACAACCCCTTTATCAAAAAAACAACAAACACGAGAAAAAAAACATTCTTGAAAAAAAAAAGAATAATTAAACACCATAAGTTCATACTAGCAAAACTATTAGCACATTATATAGAACAAGAAATTAACCAAATAAAAATAACCCCTTTATCACAAAACTATATAGAACAACAAATTATCCAAATAAAAACGACCCCTTTATCAAAAAAAACAACAAACATGAAAAGAAAAAAAAAACATTCTTGAAAAAAAAAAGGAAGATTCTTGAAATTGAGTATTGCAAGTTTTACTTGTATTGATTGGAGAGAGTCCATATGTAAGGATTGACAAATGTGAGTGCAGAGAAAACTGCTGACCCGACCCATATGTTAACAAACCTATCCGGGTCAGCATGTGGTACTCCCGGGTCGCCCCGATATGCGTTTCCAAAGTACTTCTCCATTGTTGTGCTGTGCTTGCTGGTTAGGAGTTTTGTTTGGTTTATCTCTTATAGAAGAAAGAATTATATATAATATAATTCATTTTATTCCAAAATATTTATTCAGAAAAGCTTTATTCTGAAATTCTTTTTTGTCATAAAAATATTAAATTCAACTTTAGGAGGTTTTTTCATTTTCTTCATTTTTTTAACTTTTTTTTTTTTTGAAGAAAATCCTAAATTTTTATCTTCATAAAATAATTCAATTTAAACTAGTATGTTTGGTATGATGAGAAAAAGTTTTCCTCAAAAATAAATTGGTTTTTTACTCATTTTCTCATGTTTGGATGGTGAGTAAAAAATATTTTCGAAAAAATATTTTATGGTATTTGGTTGGTGAGTAGAAAATATTTTTCAAAAAATTATTTTCTAGTATTTGGTTGATGAGTGAAAAAATATTTTTTAGAAAATACTACTAATTGTTAACTAATATATTACTGTCTCTAACAACTCAACAATTTATAAGAACTAATTTAAGCATAACAAATAATATCAACATCAAATATTAAAATATTACAGGTCACTAAAATTTAAGCAACTACTAATTAGTAAATATAGAAGACACTTTTCAATTTTTTGTCAGCACAATCTCAAGATACTACAATCAACGAACATTGAAAAAGGGGAAAATTCGGGCTTTGCTATTTTTTATTTCAAGGAGTGAAAAAATTGAAGCAAAAAGTACAGTGAAAAATATTTTTGAATAAAGTGAATATGAGTATTGTTGGGGTGAGGAAGAGACGTGGGGTGGGCGCATAAGTCACATTTGTCATTTTCCCTCAAACAGAGGAAAATGAGTTATTTTGAAAAATATTTTTCCAATATTTTACTATAACCAAACAAGGAAAAATAAGAAAACATTTTCCATCGTACCAATATATTTTTTAAAATAATATATTAACTTATAAATATTATGATCAAATACAACTCCAACTACAACTTAAAAATTTCAAATGAAGTGATTTTTTTTTTTTTGTTTTCATTGCCACCAATACTAAGTAGCAGTCAAAATTTTGTATCCATTTTTCCTGATATTATGCATGGATCAGGTACGCTTACTAAGACTTTTCAAAAGTAAAAAAAAATAAAAATCTCACTTAATGTGTGATGATATATTGAGTCTCAATTAAATTTGACTTTGTGATGAAACTCATATTGATGATAAAATGCTCCTTAATACAAGCATTTTTATATCTAGAGTTCGAGCTCAAGATTTCACACGCTCCCTAATAAAGGTGTATTTATACATACGACTCAAACCAGGGACGTCATACTGGATGTAAAACTCTCCTAAAGACGTCTTCCCAAGGCTTGTGTCCTCACACACTTCCTAATAAAGATGTCTATATACATATGGCTCAAACTAGAGACTTTACGTTGGAGAAAAATGCTTCTTAAAGGCATCGCGACATCCAGGGCTCGAACCAAGACCTCCAATTCAGGATGTGAGTACACTTACCGCTTTATCAAACTTTTATAGGTGACTTTTTAATATAACAATTTGCTAGTAATTTTTTTTTTTTGATTGTTTAGTCATATTATTATTAAAAAGAGTGAAGTGAAGGGTCTCGTTTCTCTCTCAGCGCATGTTAGCTTAACGTGCGCCCCATGGGGGAGGAGGAGATGATACCCTTCTCAGAAAGCCATTGAAGCTCAGGAAGATATGCAGCACACGAAGAAGAAAGGAAATCAACGAAACCAAGGTCAATTGGGAGCTCGAAAAGAGGATCGTAAGGAAGTGGAAACACTACAAACAAAATTGAGAATATCACCAAATTTGCCAATCTCCCAACAGGGGAAGGGATTACAGAGTACTACTCGAGGGAAATGTCACGACCCGAGCCGAGACCCTAGCCGTGATGGGTATCCCGAACCGTGAAGGCCCGAGCGTCCTTCTCTATCTGGTAATCATACACACTTTCATATAATATGAAGGAAAATGCGGAAATATAAAACAATACGGAATCATGGTCAATATCATAATTCAATTGAACAATCTGAAATGGAAATCATAAACCTCTAATAACGTCTAACATCAGTCTTCGAAATCTCTAACAACTGAAAATGACGTTTGTCTGAAATCCGGGACAAGGCCCCTAGTCGGACCATGAATCAAAATAAAATAACAATAACAAGTTTCATAACCAGGCTTTTCGATGTAAGGGAGGCTCACCAGCTGCAAACTTCTGACAAGTCAATCTACTGCTTAACGGGACCCCAGGACTGTTTCAGAATCCTGAAATATAGGGGGGTCAATACAGATGTACTGGTACGCAGAGCAATCCAAAATAATGAATTTATACATATATAACATATGTGAGAGCAAGTCATAAAACGTTATGCATGAAATAGTTTGAAAACATGGGCAATCTCAAATGATCTTAAAACAATCTTGTCAATGCAGTTCTATTCTTTGTATTACTTCTGAGATATGTGGTACACCCTACATTTTTGAAAGTATCCCATGGGGTATATGGGATCCGCCCTTAACTCGGCAACCAAGCCCCCAACCCAAGTGTGTCGCAAGGGTTGGAGTTTCTGATTCTGATTCTGATACGCCACAGGGCACTAGGCCAGCATATAATCCCATTTTGGGAACATAATATACCCGTATCAGCAAAACACGGTTTCGGGTAGTGAATCGTATGACCCATGCCTACTTCGGGTAACCACCTAACTCTCTTAGTGGCCATTTTTATCTTGTTCTAAACATGCACCTTTCTGAATTCAAAATCTGAAATCTGAAATGAAATCTGTATTCTGTTCTGAGTTTTACCATGACCTTATCTGATTTGATATTGTCGTACCAAGACTTGCAAGTCATATTTCTGAGCCATAAAATATTATGTTACAGTCTCTTCTTTCAAAACATAAAGTTTGGACCACCATACTTCAAATATTTCAAGAAGATTCATACTTCAAAACATTTGTCAAATTATGCAAAGAATCTCTCTTTTCAACATTTCAACAAACATGTGGTGATCATGTATTTTTGACAAATCATGCAATTCTTTCATTATATATTTTCAACATTTATCAACATGTAAAAATCTCTCTCTTCAATTCAAAACCATAATCAAGTCATAAATAATAATCAAGACATTTGTATCATGCTTCTCAAAATGCATTCAAAATAATCCATATCATATGAAAAGAATGGGAAATCATAGCAAGAGAGGAATTCTATATGTTCATGCTCTCAATTAAATATTCAAACTCAATTTCATACATACATATATACACGTACAAATAAATTTGGGGGAAAGGCCTCAAGACCAAAACAATAATATCATTAAAGAATTCATAATGCAAGATTGTATACATAATTCCAAAATCCTTCACAAATTCAGGATCTCACAATGTTTAAATGGTATTGAAACAATTTTCTTATGCCCATGTAGTTTTAGGAAAACCCCACGTACCTTAAATTATTTAGTTTGAAAGATGGAACCTGGATCTTGACTCTTTCCTTGAAAATCTTCACTTAGGAGGGTGAATTCTTGATCTATGGAAGGGAAGGAAACTTGAATCTTGTTCTTGGAGTTTTTTTAGAGAAAGATTGAATAAAAGGGGCAATTTATGCTTCTTGGGGTTGAAATCGTATGTTATAGACGGATTTTGGGTGAGGGGATATGACCAAAATGCCCCTAGACCCATTGGAAACTGAAATAACGAGTCAAGTTTCGTGTCAGGGCGCAGTCGACGCGACGCGTCAAGATCGCATCGGCTTACTGCCTCACACGGAAAATGCCATAACTTTTCTCTCAGTTATTGAATTTTGGCGAAATTGGTATCGTTGGAAAGCTAATTCAATTATCTACAATTTGGTGGGTATTGAGCTACAAAATTCTATGTGTATAAAAAATTATATACCTTCAAAGTAGACGATTCAATTTCTTTGAATGAGATGTTCTTAGCTTAACTTTGCTATAGGCCATTTCTATGAACATTTTTCACCTCATGATCACTTCATATACTAGACGAAAGATCATGAAATATGAATCTAAATATAAACCATGGAATTAGAGCTTACACACGTAGGGACGACGATTCAATTTCTAGCTCGAAAATGCGCTGCGTTACAGGAAATTACCATCTCAATAAGAAATTGATACTACAATTACTGGGAATTTGCATGGAACAGTGAGAAAGGAACAAATTATGGCACTTATTCAGGAAAAGACCCCAGTACGTCACCAAGTATGCTACAAGAGTGGGAGAAGATAACACAAGCCAGTGCAGTATTGATCAAAAAATCATGGGCGGATGAAATGGAAGATGAAGAAGCATCAGTGATGAAAAGGAAACCTTCCATTTGGGAAAACTTCGATATCTCTAGGGTTTCAAATGTATGTTTCAAACTGAAATTTATAACTCTAAATCAGGAAGGTGAGTCTCCTGTATGCGAAATTGAACTTGAAGATATATCTTCTGAGATTGCGTATTGGCGGAATGTTGTTGTGTGTTATGTGTTTGGAGCGCGTCCTCCTTTCTCAGTTTAGAATGATTATGTGCAACGACAATGGGGTAAACATGGCATAAACAAAGTCTCGATGCGAAAAAATGGTATACTGTTGGTAAGGTTTGATTCACCAAAGGGAAGAAATGAAGTGTTACAAGGGGGTATTATTCACTTTGATAACAAGCCTTTCATTATGAAAGCTTGGAGTGAAGACATGGAGTGTAGACTGTAGAGTTTCAACTAAGAAAATGGTAGCAAACAACTGAAAGATGACGGTAAAGGTGCTGAAAAATAGAGTAAGCCTACTGGTTGGGTAACACCAATTAAAACCAGTAGATCTCCTATGAGAAAGGATAACCAAATAAAGGCAAGTTTGAATCCGTTTAATGTTGTGTGAAGGAAGCACTAGTCAAGTTACACATGGGGGTGGCGAAAGAGTGACCCCTTCGGAAGTTGGACAACATTCTTTATTGGAATGTTAGGGGTATGAATGCCCCTAACAAGCAGAAGGAGGTTAATCTCCTTTGTAGAAAGGAAAATGTGGGTTTGGTTGCATTGCTGGAGACAAAAATCAAAGCAGATAGAGTGATTCAAATTACTAATACAATGTTTGGAGGGTGGAGTTACCTCACAAATCATGATCATCACTATAATGGGAGAGTAATGATGTTTTGGAGGCCTGATTGTTATCATGTCGCCTTGAAGATAAGTAGTAATCAAAGTATTACATGCGTGGTGGATGATGTACTAGCACAAGTTACATTTCAAATGACGATAGGGCAGCAAGACAAGAACTCTGAAGTCATCTGGAGATTTTTAAAGGGGGGACTACCACACCTTGGCTTATCGTGGGTGATTTTAATTCTGTATTAAATGTCGATGATAAAATATGAGGAAATCCAATTAGCATGGGGAGATAAGGGACTTTTAAGAATGTGTGGATGCGTGTGAGTGGATAGAGCTCCCATATAGTGGGAGTAGATACACTTGGAATGATAAACATGGCGATAGCAGAATATTTTCTAAGTTGGATTGGGCCTTTGTTAACAAGGATTGGTTGGATACTATGCAAGTGATCAAAGTCTAATTTTTAGCAGAGGGAATTAGTGATCAATGTCCTGTAAAGATAGCTAAGGAGGCTAGTAGTAGCATCTCAGAAAAGGTGTTCAGGTACTGCAATGTGTGGGCACAACACCCTAAATTCTTAGAGGTGGTAAAGGAGGTATGGTTGACTCATGTTGAGGAGTGCAAAATGCTGTAGGTAGTAAGGAAACTGAAAATGTTGAAAAGGAGGTTGAAAAATCTGAACAAAGCTTATTTTAGTAATCTGTTGTCTGAAACTGAGAAGTAAGGCACGATAATACTAAATATTTTTACTCAAGGATAAAGTAAAGGAGGCTACAACAAGCTATTACACGGGTAACAAATGATTTTGGAGTGAAACTTACTGATAATAAGGAGATAGCACAAGTATTTGTGGATTATTTTGAGCAAATATTGGGAAGAAGGATTGAAAACAGATTGAAAGCAGTTGAGTTAGTGTTGAAAAATGGGCATGTGTTAGATTTGACGCAACAGATGGAGCTGGTACAAACATACATAAGTAAGAAAGTTAAGAATGCTATGTTTTGTATTAATATAAATAAAAGCCCCGGGCCGGATTGATATGGAAGTGGTTTCTTCAAAGAAAGGTGGAATATAATTGGAGATGATATTACACAAGCAGTACTTGCAGTTCCTGGAGAATGGAAAACTGCTCAAACGGATTAATGCCACCATGATATCTTTGATCCCTAAGGTATATGTACCTGAATTTGCTGGTCAATTTAGACCAATTTCTTGTTGTAATGTTTTATATAAATGCATTTCTAAGGTGATATGTGTGAGGCTAAAGAGAGTTCTTCCTGGTTTGGTAGCCAATACTCAAGCAACTTTTGTGGAGGGGAGAACCTTGATCCATTATGTTTTAATTTGTCATGACCTTTTAAGACATTACAAGAGGAAAACAACAGCTAGATGCTTAATGAAAATAGACCTCAGGAAGACGTATGACATGGTGAGTAGGCAATTTCTTGAGGAAGCTCTAAAAGGTTATGATTTTCTAGATATTTTTACTCATTTGGTGATGACCTGTATAACCACAACAAAATTCTCAGTCAAAGTGAACGGAGAGGGCTATGGATACTTTGAAGGAAGGAGGGTTTATTTGTACTGGTGATGGAATATCTGTCCAGGTTGCTGAGTAAGATAAGTGAACTGCATGACTTTCAGTTTCACCCAATGTGTAAAGGAACAAAATTAACTCATTTGGTATTTGCTGATGATCTCACGATCTTATGTAAAGGTGATCTTATCTATCTGGGATTGACAATTACATCTAGGAAATAGACAAAGGTGAAATGCCAACATTTAGTAGATAAAATAACTAATAGAGTAAAGACTGTATATGCCAAGCATTTATCTTACGCTGGTAGATTATTGCAGCTTGTCATGGCAGTCCTATTCTCCATTTATAATTTTTGGTGCACTGTCTTTATACTACCTCAGAGTGTGATAAAGGAAATGATACAAGAAAACAAGAGGAGCACAAAACAACCACTAAACAGTCCAATACACCCTCCAAAACAGTCCACTAATCTCACTACAACAACAACAATACGAGATAATAATAGTGTATTTGACACCCAAAACAGCCACAAAACATGAAGAACAAGATGACAACAAGAGATGGCCTGACTAGGGTAAGATGAGAATCTGTATAAGTTTCTTGGAGAACTTTTCTATAGCACGATTTAAGACTTGAAAGAATGGAGACATTTCCTAAATGCCCTGTAGCCTCTCGAAGAAAAGTACAACGTCTCCGTACCGTTACGCAAGAGTCTACTAGACACGGCTTCATAGACACCCTAGAACACTTGAACACTGTGCTCTGATACCAAGTTTGTAACGCCCCAAAATCGGGTCCCGAGACGTCACACGGTGCTTAGGATCACAAGTGACCCCAAGCTAACCCTTCTACTGGCATAACTCATAAGTAACTGAACAAAAAGTATAAATCTATACAAATCTGCGGAAAATAACTCTTTTCTGAATATGATAGATACAAAACTAAATTTACAAGATTACAACTTTGCTTTTACAACCAAAACTGAAACGGAATACATCAACTTCTACTGACTGTCTATGAAGCCTCTACTAGTACTGACTGTAGGTAGCCGGGTCATGACTCCCGACTAACCCAACTCAATACAACTGAGTAAAGAAAATACAACACTTCTCAAACTGTATAACTAACTCAAGCTCTTAAATCAAAAGGACTCATCACCTGTTGACTGGATGTCGTGAAGTGACTGGATCTGAAGATGTACACTATACCTTGTACCTACATTCCGAGAAAATGTAGCCCACATACGAATATGTGGGTCAGTATCATGGAAACGTACCGAGCATATGGGGGTGCAATGCATATATAAAATAATATCTTAATATCATCACAGTTTATAAAATTATGCATGCTGATATAAATGACTCACTTAGCTCGAATTAAAATCATCATAATCATAAGAGAGTAAAATATATCGGGTGACACATGTGAGTCATCATAATAAATCTCAATTCACTTCCATCTCGATTCCAAATCATCAAAGCAATCTTAGTGAAATCTGGAATATTGAATACATCGTAAATGTGCATTTCAAATCTCTTTTAAATCAGTAACATCAATCTAAGAATGAGGGACGACTCTTTGGGAGGTTCTTCTAACCGACATGTACACCATGTGAGCACACATGATGTCCCACGACTTTCCCCTGTAAGGTTAGGGTTGTCCTACCCTTGCCATCAGTGTAGAACAATCTCATCTCAGTGATCACTATCTCAATTTTTCACATATAGTGGAAGTCAATGTCTCAACCTACGGTTGAACGTAGTTCTGGGGTATGAAACCGTAGTAACATACCCAACTCGGTGCTAAATAATACTCCCAATACTATGCTCAAAAATCTCAAGAAAAATTCACTTTAAGGGTGATCTCATATTTCTTAAGTTAAATAGATGATAAAATCCGTAACTCGTTTCATAAAGTGGATTTTAACTCTGTTGTGACCAAAAGGTCAAATCTTTCTATACTTCATCAAAAATAGTCAAAACATGGGTGCATATAACACATAAATTCTCAAAACAACAATCTCAATGTGGGTTAATGACCCTTATAGCGATACTTAATCAAAACATTTCAACATTTATGCTTTATATCACAAGCATGCATAATTTATACGGAAATCTGAAAAATTTCAGCCTTTAATCATAACAATAATCTCAAACTCATGGAGTTTATTTTCTAAACATTCAAAATAATCATAGTATCTTGAACAACAACATACGATAAGATTTATCACTTCAAATTCATGATAAAACATGTAAAAATCATGTATCTTTGTAAAATAATGCAAACTTTGGGCACAAGAAGGAAAGGGTGTTCTTGTTCATAACCCCACATACCTTTATGATAACGGATTCGTTGAAAGATTGGACCCTCAATGTTGATTGTGTAACCTTAGTTGTTTTTCTCCTTTAGTTCTCTTGGATGATGAACTTAGACTGATAATAGGGTTATGATGTGTTTAGAATCTATTAAATTCGTAAGGTTAAGTTTAGGGGTGTGTAAGGAGTGCCAAAAGACTTAATTTCCCTCAAAATAACCCAAAAACGGAGTGTTTAAGTCACTTGAAACCATAAGATATGCGCCGCATATGATATCCCATATATTTACATAGGCGCCGCATATGATATCGCCTATATTTACATAGGCGCCGCATATGCTATCGCATATGCTTTCCAGTGGCCATGTGTGATTGGTTAGGCGACGCACTCTACTTCGCAAAGCCATAACTCCTAACTCGGGTGTCGGATTTTGGTGAAATTGGTATCGTTGGAAAGTTAATTCGATTCTCTATAATTTTGTGGGTAGAAATATGCAGAAATACCACATATTTATCAAGTTATGCTCATTCAAAGATGACTCTTGCGAATTCAAACACTTAAACTTGATGGATTTCGAAACTCTTAGCTTGTACTACCTTAAGTGACTCATATAACCACACTTAACACATCATAAGCTCTCTTATAACTAGGGTACTCTTGGTAATTTAGGTGCCCAAATATGGCTTACAAAATTGGGGTTTTCACATAAATGAACAATGGTTCGTTTTCTAGCTTAGGAAAGTGCGAGGCATTACAATATCTCCCCCTTGGGGACATTCGTCCTCGAATGTGGATAATTAACCTGAAACACAGAGGAATATTAGTCTTCAAGCTATCATGTGTAACTGATAGAACTGAATCACTGGATCTCAAGAATAATAAGCTACTGAACTGGTCTGCAAGTGCATGAATCCTCAAGAAAAATAACTATATGGCTAAGATAGAAACGAGAGTGTCAACTTATGAGTAACCATTACTTTGCACTGGATCTGATCTCATGAGAAAGCATGAGAGGTTTATGACATAAAAACTCGGGGTATTACAACATCCCCCTCTTGGGATCGTTCATCCCCGAATGATAATAATTTGATGAAAATACTAGGAAGAGACTGTGATACTACACAGGATACTTACGAACTGAATCATGACTTAATATTTGAAACTGAAACTGATGCATGAACTGAGCTGAATTCATAATTTAATTGGACATATACACATTGCCTCTTGGAATGTACATACGTATAAGACTGCGGATAGTAAGACTAGCTGGAAAATTAAGAATCTATAGGAGCTTATCTCCTTGCTTGCTAAACTAGATTACAGACTATATGGACTGGATCATACTGACTACCATACGCAAATAGAGTATTTATTTAGCACTTTTCTACGAAATTCTATTGACATTAGGGAGCAAAGAATTTTGGGCATGCTCTGAACAAGACATTTGACTAAAGAATTACAACATTGATATAACTCTATAGCATGGAATCTAATTATATAACTTATAAACTAGGATAGGATTGCTAGGCCGTAGACAACGCAACTTCTTACTTTCAAGCTTAGCATCAGTTCTCAAATGCTCTCTCAACTATACTATTCCCCTTAAATACCATACGCATTTGATTCAACTTATAATTCTCATATTGGCACTGTGAAATCTTTCTACTAAGGTCTAAACTAAACTAAGTTCTCTTACCATGATCAAGCCTAACACTAAATCACAATATACAACATGCCAAACCACAATACTAGTCTAAACCACAAGGTTCAATATTCTATATCTTCTTAGAGCTCACACCCTAAGCATAACATGCCTTACCACTTCAATGACTAATTTAAAACCCTTGATATGGATTCACTAGTGCATATTGCATTCATCATCTTACACCCAACATGACATTCAAGCCTATCATTAAGAATCACATATAACTTTAAGGCAAATACCCCTAAAGGCATACTTCGCATATTCTCTAAACCTTTAGCAACAATAATTTTCTTGCACTATTCTTAAAAACATACACACAATTTCTAACTAACCATGACATGTATCAAATACTTGACCTCAATCTTACTTCACACTTTAGCCTTAGATAGAAAAGCATAAATAATCTTTCTTAATGAGGGTCATCAACTCTCTCACATATAAACCATTGCTTATCCACTATCATCACTACTATCTTAACATAGGAAGAGGTCACCAAAGGGCTAACACATATGAACCAGAAGCATGAAAACTACAATACATAACATTAACACTTATCTTTGTCCTGAGGAATAAAATATCAAAGGCATGGATTCATTAAAGAAATCTAAGCTGAGGACATGCATGAGATAATGCGAACTTCACTTGTATCATGAATTTAAAAACTGGTCATACTCTGAAACATGAGTTTATACTTATCATGAGCTATTCAACATAAGACTGGAGTTCATATTTTCATAAGAGATAACTCGAATCACAGAGTGAAGTTGTTACATGCTTGCTAGAAGCTGAGAATGGGCTTGAGCACACATGATAGGTATAAGCATAGGCCTGTGGCATGGATTTGTCAAGCAAGTGATGGATTTGGTGTTGTAATGACTGAAATCCAAGGAATACTCTAGAGTAAGAAGGGATCACTATCTCATCATAACTCATTATTGACATGTATCACAATCTAATTCTCAAAACTCAATTTGGTTCTTCACTAACCATCTCCCCCTTAGTTCAAAGCTGGTATTCTAAGTATGATGGTCTACTCTATATCCTCGAGATTAAGCCATAATTTTATCATTCTATTATCTACACATAAATGCTAAACTCACAAAAATAAACTAATTTTGAACTTACCGACTTCATTCTTTAACAACCCATCCATATGCCATCCTTAATTCCTAGCTTCAACAATCATCATCAAAGACTTACACTCTCATTTGCAACCATATCTACATCTCTAATCACATAATCATAGCCTACCAAGATCACACTTCTATACTTATATTTTTCCCAAACCATGAGAATAAAATCATACTAAAAAGACTCAACATCTTCAATCATAACTCCTTAACTTAGCTATCAAGAACAACATTAATTATCTAACTAGCCTTTCTCTACCTAGAAACTCAACATTACTACTAACCACACAATATGCAATAATTCTCATAAAATAATGCAGACCCATAGCACCTTGGGTACACCTCTACACCATACTTAATTACGAACACATGATCTTATACTCTTGCATACACTGTTCAGGCTTACTAGATCACCTCCATATAACTAGCATCAACAACCGAACCATCAACTATTCAAACTTAATGTCTAGAGCTAAACATGATTTACAACCCAATCTCACACACAATTTTCACTTCAAAACTATAAAACATATCATTAAGAAAACTAGTACACAATGACAATCGATCATAATCATATGGCCTATCTTATTCATAATCCGTTAACACATCCTCCTTCTTCACATCATTACTATTTACCCATCTTCACACCTAAATTACTTTCATAGCTCTATAAATTTCAACTAAACTTCCTCTTGCGATCTCAGGAAAGCCTAAATTAACAATACTCAACCACCAAGTACTTCCATCAAAACCTATACTTTCCTAGCACAACAAATACCATCAATAACTCTTTTCACACTTCAATCAAACAACAATCCACCTTAACTAATAATCTCTTTCTCTAACTTCACTAAACTAACAAACAAGGGTATATCACTTCATTACTAATTCAATCATAAGCAAAAATTCAGCTATACATATTCAATAAATCGCCTTTACCACCATTCTTGCCACTACACTTCTAAACCCACAAGTTCAACTAACACAAGAATTTCAACTAAACGTTACTACTTCTGTCATTACACAGAAACCCACACTTTCAACTAACACCAGAATAACAAGATAAACAACAAGTTGCTAGTGAATCGAAATAGGCCTCACACGACTTCACTAGACTTTGGTTTTGTGTTTTGATTAAGAAAATTATATTAATAACAAAGCAACTATGCTAGTGAATCGAAATAGGCCTCGCACGGCTTCACTAGACTTTGATTTTTCACAAACATAATGATAATAAGATTACATAATACAAGAGATAGAAACTTGACACACAACATTCAATGATCTAAGAATACACCTTACTCTATCTTAATTGAATAACTCGTAAGAACGAGGGCATAACTTTAAATTTGAGGGACTTATAACACACTAAAAGGCTTCTCTCAAGCCGCTTTGTAACTTCTGAAACTTTTGCTAGCAAATATAAGAGCATTATCTGAAGAGGAACTGGAACTTGTTGATCATGTTGTCTCAATAATAATACATAGATAAGGAAGTATAGATTATCATTATGGATTCTGAAGAGAAATTTGAAAGCATATTTGACTCGGGCTTAGTGCACGATTTCTACAGGCCTGATAAAGTACTTCAGTTTTTGAAACTCAAAAGTACTGATAGGATACTTTTATAGCTCTCTTACAATTCCATAACTATCTATGGAGAATTAAGCTCAACTGTTTCTGATACCTTGAAAATAAGGCAGAGATGGCCTAACTAAGATAAGATGAGAACGTGTATAAGTTTCTTGAAGAACTTTTCTATAGCACAATTTAAGACTTGAAAGAATGGAGACATTTTCTAAATGCCCTGTAGCCTCTCGAAGAAAAGTACAGACGTCTCTGTACCATTATGCAAGAGTCTACTAGACACGACTTCATAGACACCCTAGGACACTTGAACACTGTGCTATGATACCAAGTTTGTAACACCCCGAAATCGAGTCCCGAGATATCACATGGTGCTTAGGATCATAAGTGATCCCAAGCTAACCCTTATACTGGCATAACTCATAAGCAACTGAACAAAAAGTATAAATCTATACAAATCTGTGAAAAATAACTCTTTTCTGAATATGATAGATACAAAACTAAATTTACAAGATTACAACTTTGCTTTTACAACCAAAACTGAAACGGAATACATCAACTTCCACTGACTGTCTATGAAGCCTCTACTAGTACTGATTGTAGGTAGCCGGGTCATGACTCCCGACTAACCCAACTCAATACGACTGAATAAAGAAAATACAACACTTCTCAAACTGTATAACTAACTCAAGCCCTTGAATCAAAAGGACTCATCACCTGCTGACTGGATGTCGCGAAGTGACTGGATCTGAAAATGTACATTATAACTTGTACCTACATTCTGAGAAAATATAGCCCACATACGAATATGTGGGTCAGTTCCATGGAAACGTACCGAGCATATGGGGGTGCAAACCATATATAAAATAATATCTTAATATCATCACAGTTTATAAAATTATGCATGCTGATATAAATGACTCACTTAGCTCGAATTAAAATCATCATAATCATAAGAGAGTAAAATATATCGGGTGAAACATGTGAGTCATCATAATAAATCTCAATTCACTTCCATCTCGATTCCAAATCATCAAAGCAATCTTAGTGAAATCTGGAATATTGAATACATCATAAATGTGCATTTTAAATCTCTTTTAAATCAGTAAAATCAATCTAATAATGAGGGACGACTCTTTGGGAGGTTCTTCTAACCAACATATACACCATGTGAGCACCCATGATGTCCCACGACTTGCCTCCGTAAGGTTAGGGCTGTCCTACCCTTGCCATCGGTGTAGAACAATCTCATCTCAGTGATCACTATCTCAATTTTTCACATATAGTGGAAGTCAATGTCTCAACCTACGGTGGCACGTAGTTCTGGGGTATGAAATCGTAGTAACATACCCAACTCGGTGCTAAATACTACTCCCAATACTATGCTCAAAAATCTCAAGAAAAATTCACTATAAGGGTGATCTCATATTTCTTAAGTTAAATAAATGATAAAATCCGTAACTCGTTTCATAAAGTGGATTTTAACTCTGTTGTGACCAAAAGGTCAAATCTTTCTATACTTCATCAAAAATAGTCTAAACATGGGTGCATGTAGCACATAAATTCTCAAAACAACAATCTCAATGTGGGTTAATCACCCTTATAGCGATACTTAATCAAAACATTTCAACATTTATGCTTTATATCACAAGCATGCATAATTTATACGAAAATTTGAAAAATTTCAGCCTTTAATCATAATAATAATCTCAAACTCATGGAGTTTATTTTCTAAACATTCAAAATAATCATAGTATCTTGAACAACAACATATGATAAGATTTATCACTTCAAATTCATGATAAAACATGTAAAAATCATGTATCTTTGTAAAATAATGCAAACTTTGGGCACAAGTACGAAAAGGTGTTCTTGTTCATATTGAACACTATAAATAAAGGCATGAGAACTCATATTGAACACACTCGAACACTTTAAAAGACTTAAAAAGTACTTGAAAGAAATATGAAAAATTCTCATCTTTTATTTCTCTTTGTTTATTTATTTTTCTTGCTTTCATCTTTTATATAGTATATTGCACTAACATCAGAAACGGAGCCGAAATTTTTTTCGACAAAAAAAATTACTATTTATATATGATTAAGTATATTTTCTATGTATATATAGTAGAAGGTGAATCTCCTCCAACTAGTTTATGTGTTTACTTTTCCATATGTTTAAACCCTCGATGAAAATTTTAATTTCGCCACTAACAAACATTTGGGTTAATTTTAAGACAAAAGCTTTTTTTGTGTAGGAGAATTAATTTTGTATGATCTTCATAAAATGCAAAATTTATTAATGGAACCCTATACTATTTTTATTTTACTTTGCTAATATAATAACAATAACATATTCAGTATAATTCCACAATTGGGGTTTGAGGATAGTATGATGTATACAAATCTTACCCTACAAAGGTAGTTGTAAGGTCTCTGGGTACAGATATCCTCTCTAGATCCATTGTGGGATTATGCTGAATATGGTATTGTTGTTGTGTTAACGAAATAAAACAAAAATAGTATAACAACAATAACAACAGCAACAACAATATACCTAGTAAAATTACATACGTGAGATCTGAGGAGGATAAAGTGTACGGAGATCTTACCACTACCTCTCCGTAGAGAGGCTGTCTCCAAAAGACCCTCGCTCAAGTATAACAAATCTATAAGACAAAAATAGTAAAAAGCTCAAGTGTGGGATTACACTGGCATGCTATTCTTGTTGTATTAACGGGTAAGACAAAATCCGTACAACAACAATAACATACTCAGTAAAATACTACACATGTGAGGTCTAAGGACAATAAAATATACGCAGACCTTTTCTAAAAGATCCTCGTCTCAAATGTAGCAAATCCATAAGAAAAAAAAAAGTAAAGAGCCCAAGTGTGGGATTACACTGGCATGCTATTGTTGTTTTATTAACGAAGTAAGACAAAACTCGTACAACAACAACAACATACCCAGTAAAGTTTGAGGACGATAAAGTGTACGCAGACCTTTTTCAAAAGACCTTCGACTCAAATATAAAAAATCATAAGCAGAGACGGATCCACGTGGTGCCTCGAGGGTGCACGTGCACCCGGTAACTTTTTAAAAAAATTGTATATATATATGTATATATATCCTACTAAAATATTAATATATTTAACTGTGCACCCTTAGTAATAAAACTTGTGTGGATACACTGGTTTGGAACTCAAATGCTGACTTCCTTCACGCCCAATGTCGCATGTTCGATTCCTGCTGGAGTCATTTGGCTTTTTTTATTTTACTTCTCCTTTATATACATTTATTTAAATGCCCGCCCCTAGCTGGCGGCCACCTCATGACTTTCCCCAATCCTAAGACCCACCCATATTTCTCCCCCAAATTCCAATTTCCATTTCCTCAAATCCCCCCAATTCCAAACTCCCTTATTTCTCCAAATCCCCCCAATTCCAAACTCCTACAAATTAATAGTACCAAAAGAAAGTGAAAGGAGCAATTTTCCATTTGATGCTAAATTGCTAATAGGTACACATTTTCTCTGTTTATTTTTTTTATTCAAGTTTTGGTAATGTTAGTTGCTTTTAATATCTACTTGTTGCTTGAAAGTTGGTGTGTAAAATTTATTTATTTCTTTTTTCTTGTTTCTATTTAAGTTCATGGGATTTGATTAAAAATAAATAAATAATTATTTTTACTTATATTCTTGATGAATTTTTTATTTTGTAGAAATTTGTTATTGATTCTTGTGAATTAAAATGGATAGATATTATTCTCCTCGATCAAGTTCTAGTTTTAAAGATAATTCTCATCGCCTTATAGAATAGTTTGATGTGAATTCACGTAAATCCGATCCCGGGGAAAGAAAACCAATTCATGAATATGACTCTACAATACGAGATCAAGTGAGAAGACAATATATTCAACAAGGGCCTTGTCAACCGATTCTTTCTCAATTTCCTCAAACTAGAATTGGAACGAAAATGTATCGATTTAATTCGACATGGTATGAGGGTTCATATTCTAGGTGGATGGAGTATAGTGTAAAGGAAGATGTTGTGTTTTGCTTGTGTTGCTATTTATTCAAAAATGATTATGTAAAGGGTAATGCGGGTGATTTTTTCACAAAAACCGGCTTTAAGGCTTGGAATCATAATTTGGAGCGATTCCAATTACATGTTGGTGAAGTAAATAGCGTCCATAGAAGATGTTTCAGTAAGATGCTAGATTTTGAAAATCAATCTCAATCAATTCAAGTTGCTTTAAACAAGCAATCTGAAAAAAAAATAAGAAGTGAGCACCGTACTCATTTAGAGGCTTCAACTAACGTGGCAAGGTTCCTCTTGAAATTCGAATTGTCTTTTCGAGGTCACGATGAAAGTGAATACTCCAAAAATAAAGGCCTTTTTCTAGGCCTTTTGGAATGGCTGGGAAAAATGCTTCCCGATTTGAACAATGTTATTTTAAAACATGCTCCAAAAAATGCTATGATGACTTCTTCAAAAATTCAAAAAGATATTGTGAGTGCTTGTGCACAAGAAACCGTGAAAGCTATAATTGATGATTTGGATGGAGATTTTTTTGAAATGTTAGTTGATGAATCCAAAGACATATCACACCATGAATAAATGGTCGTTGCATTGAGGTATGTTAACAAAAAAGGTAAAGTGAATGAGCGAGTTATTGCTATTGTTCGTGTTGGTGATACATCGGCAAAAACGTTGAAGGAAACAATATGTTCTTTGCTTATGAGACATTCTCTAAGTACATCTAAAATATGTGGACAAGGCTATGATGGGGCTAGTGACATGCAGGGAGACATGGATGGTCTTAAAGCTTTGATTTTGCAAGAAACTCCTTCGGCATATTGTATTCATTGTTTTGCTCACCAATTACAATTGACACTTATAGCCATTGCCGAAAAACATTTGCTCATAGATGACTTTTTTTGCTATTATTAGTAATGTGTTGAATGTGGTAGGAGCATCATTTAAGCGCTGAGATCAACTTCGGGATCATCATGCGGAAATGTTGGAGCAACTACTAGAAAGTGGCGAAGTTCAAAGTGGAAAAGGATTAAATCAAGAACGAGGACTTCAAAGGCCAAGTGACACTCGTTGGGGTTCACATTTAAAACATTTGATAACTTTATTGTTTTATTTTCATCTATAGTTCATGTGCTTGATGCGATTAAATATGGAGGCTCGAATTCCAATGATAGATTACAAGGTGGGGCTTTTTTGAGTATGATCAATGAATTTGAATTTTCTTTCTTGCTTCACTTGATGTTGAAGATATTGGTGATGTCCACTGAGCTAAGTGCATCATTACAAAGGAAAGAGCAAGATATTGTCAATGTCATGATATTTCTTGACATTACTAAGAAAAGATTGCAATTGTTGAGAGATGATGGATGGGATTTGTTGACACCTAATTTTTGCCCTCCACAACTACATTTAATCTCGAGTTTCTTCGATTTTCAAATAAAATCACATTAATTATTTTTTCCAAATAAATGCATTCTAAAATAGGTATTTGGGTTAAATTTGTCATTTAAGTGATAATTATATATTTTTCGTATTTGCATATACGAGATTGTATAAATGATGTCATTTAAATGAACATTTTCATCAAAATTGGACTTTAAATTAAGGATTATTT
>NC_061119.1:4692504-4698990 GCF_002878395.1 Capsicum annuum
AGCTATGAATGAAGAGATCATGAGGATCAAAGAATCTCATGGAGTGAGGGACCACGATGGTTTAGGGTATGATAATTTATGTGTTCACCCTAGAATAGATCTACCAGAAGGGTATAAGGTCCCTAATTTGAAGTGTTCGATGGCACCGGAAATCCAATGGCCCATCTAAGAAGGTATTATGATCAAATGGTGAGGGTAGGTAAAAATGAGGCGTTATTGATGCATCTTTTCAGCCGAAGTTTAGGTGGCGAAGCCTTAAAGTGGTTCATGTCTCAAGAACTGAAAAGATGGACTGGTTGGAAAGCATTGGCCAAGGCTTTCCTTGACAGGTTCACATTTAACATTTAGACAGTCCTTGACCGATACTCACTAGATCGGATCAAATAAAAGAATAATAAGTATTTTCGAGACTACGCCTCTCGTTGGAGAAAAGAGGTTGCTAAAGTACAACCTCCCATGTCTGAGAAAGAAATGGTATCGATTTTCTCTCACGTACAAGAAGGAGAATTTTATACCAGGATGGTATCCGCGGTTCGAGAAACTTTCGTAGATTTAGTAAAGATTGGGGAATCATTAGAGGAAGGCATCCGAACAGGAAAAATTGCCAAAACCCCAACATCATCTGAATCTTCTGCATTTCTAAAGAAGAAAAGAGAGGGTGCGACTGCAGTCTCTACTAATTCTGTTGATAAGTTAAAAAGAAAATTCAAGCCTAGGAATATTCTTTCCACATCATCGTCATCAAGCTTTCAGCCTGTATTCTTGCTCAACCCCAATGTCAAGCTCCAATTCCAAATATTTTATGCCAGTGCCAAGTTCCACAACCAAATTATCAGCCTCATACTCAAGCTACTTTTCCAAATAACCAAGTAAACGTCCAAACATCTCCAAATTATCGTCGAGTACCTCCTCCTGTAAATCAGAACCATTATAACCCTCCACGTTTGAACTTAGAAAAGAAACCTCCCCGAAACTTCACAAACCTAGATGAAAGTCGTACCCAGCTCTTCAAAAGATTGATGAAAGCTGGTTATTTGCAACCGATCCAGTCAAAGCTTATCAATCCCAACTCCCGGTTTTATCATCCCGATCAAAATTGTGCCTACCATTCAGGAGCAGCGGGGCACAGTACCAAGGATTGTATTAACTTGAAACATAAGATCCAAGATTTGATCGATCAGAAGGTCATCACACTTCAGTCGTCGACACCAAATGTTAATAGTAATCCATTGCCTAACCATGGGGGACCTACAGTTAACATGATTGAAATAGAGGGTTAATGGGCGTCTTGCAAGGCCATCACTAAGGTAAATTCAGAAGGACAAAAGAACAGAAGAGAAGGAGAAGATAGAGAAAGTTGTGGCCTCCTTAAGTAAGGATTTGGAAGGAATTATTGAGCCTGTTATGGTCCCAGAAAAAGCATTTAAGCATGGAATAGAGTACCAGCCAAGAAAAGAAGATGAGATCAAAAATAATTCAAAGGAGAGTCCGTCTAAACCATCGCCACTCCTGCACCAATCATTTCCCGTACATGAGGTATCAAATGATGATAGTCTTGGGGATGGGATAGGAAATCAGTTCGAGGGATGCAATGCAGTACCAGAAGATTTTTCAAAACACAGTGGGGTAAAGAAGGTTGCACCAGGAGAGGCTTTACAAAATTGGACTTCCACCCCACTCCTAATTCGTCGCCCGTTGCGGTAGATGGAAGGATAATTACTAATAGTTTTTAAAATCTGTCATGATCCAGAGGAGGCCCCGTGACCCACCCTTTTATGTCTTAAATTTTTGTTTCACAACTTTTAAAAAGGCATGGGCTCACATTTGTGTGGGTCATAAGCCATAGTTTTATTTATTTTCCAAAAGGCCTCCCTGCATTTAAGAAGTTATTTTTTAAATATGATTATCTAGCATGATTTATTTTGGTAGCAATAATTTAAAAACCTGCCAATGTCATGTCATGTCAAGGGTTAGACGAACAAGGCGAAGAAAATATTGATGAACAGAAAAGGTGATGAGGAGCAGTTAGTAGTAGATATAGAGGAATGTGAAAATCAAAAGAAGCCCAACCTGGAGGAGCCCAAATCCTACTTGAGATGGATAGTCAAAAGTGGACCAAACCAATCAATTCTGATACGGTAAAGATATATCATGCTTGAAAGATGTTATAGTCTTTGTTTCTTGGCTTATTTGTAATCGCCTTTATAATAGTATCAATTTTATGATGTGTAATTGCCTAGAATCCTTTCCTTCTATGACGAACTACGTCTGACCTGAATTTCCAAGAAAGGGATACGTAGACGGCCTATGTCGACTTCGATCAACCCCTTAGGAAAATTTATCCTTTTCATCTATGCTTGAACTACGTTTGACCTGATTCTTGCTTCAACGTGATACGTAGGCGCCCCAACGGCTCGGTCATATCACTCCAGAAAATAGAAACTGGGGCAGAATTTTTTAGAAGGAATCTAAAAAATTCACAAGAGAAGATCAACATCCAACAAAGAGAATAAAGATCAGCAAAGACTTCAAATCTACTCGAGATGATATCATCTCGGACTACTTTAAACAGGGGCAGAAATTTTGAGGAGGTCCTCAAAATTTCCACTAATATATTGAAATATATTTCAAATTCCCCAGCACTAGAGGTCGAAGTTGAGATTGAAGAATCACCACCTATGATAAAGTCCAGGAAGATTGAATCTCCGTCTTTGATGAAACTTCTAGTAGAGAGCCTCGACAATGCTGAATCCCTAGCAATCCTTCGTCAAACGTTGGACATTCAAAAAAATGGTCGTTGGACTAGCACCTGACATGAATGGCAGAGATTTTCTAAAGTTTTATAGAAGCTTTCGAAACTATTTTCTAAAATTTAAGACTACTTTCAAAAATCTTCATAAATATTTTAATTAGTATTTGCCCAGACATTAATTGGGACGGAGAGTCAGGGGTGGAGGTCCCAGCATGACAAAGCACCAGAAAGATGGTGAGGAGCAAATCAAGGATCGAAAGAGGTCAACACGGAGTAATTTCATTCAAACTAATCATTTTTCTGTGGATGCAGGGATCAATACACAAAAATGAGAGTCTTTTTCAAAAAATCCTGAGCAAATTGAGAGTCACAACAGAGCATTAATGCCCAAGAACGGTATTTTAGAGTAGTCCTAAAAATAGGTTTAACACCCATTTATTGAGGACCTTTTGATTTGTCCATCTCATTTCTTGAGATCATGGGCGACAAACAAAAGTGCCTTGTCTTCTTCACAAACATTGTATTTAGAAGTTTCCTAAAAATAGTCACTAGTAAAAGCGACTTTGTATCTACTAATTGTCTACCTTGAGTACAGGTACATGTAGAACACTGACAAATGAAGTCAGGTAAAATTATTTTAAAACTTGCCAAGAGGGCCATTGCATATCATTGCCGCAAGGACCATTACATATCACTGCCAAAAGGGTCATTGCATATCATTGCTGCAGAGGCCATTACATATCATTACCGCGAAGGCCATTACATATCATTGCCGTAAAGGCCATTGCATATCGCATATCATTGCTGCAAAGGCCATTACATATAATTGCCGCAAAGGCCATTGCATATCATTGCCGCAAGGGCCATTACATATCATTGCCAAAAGGACCATTGCATATCATTGCTGCAAAGGTCATTACATATCATTGCCGCAAAGTCCATTACATATCATTGCCGCAAAGGCCATTGCATATCATTGCCATAAAGGCCATTAAATATCATTGCCGTAAAGGCCATTACATATCATTACCGCGAGGGTCATTGCATATCATTGCCACAAAGGCTATTACATATCATTGCCGCAAAGGCTATTATATATTATTGCCGCAAAGGCCACTGCATATCATTGCCGCAAAGGCCATTACATATCATTGCCGCAAAGGCCATCTCATACCATCACCCCAGAAGGCATTCAATATCTGTTGACGCGCTAGACACAATGCTGGCTTCGAGGATATCATCGTCATTCAATATCTGTTGACGCACTAGACACAACGCTGGCGTCGAGGATATCATCAACATTCAATATGTCTATTGACGTGCTAGACACAACGATGGCGTCGAGGATATCATCATCTTTTCATGAATCAGCATCTGAATGCATCGAGAGCGCACGATTTGAAGGGACGTCTTTAAGTCTCTATCTAAGGATGAATGATATATATAAAGTTTCCTAGAAATTGACAATATGAGGGGCATCTATAAGTCATATTATTTGAAATAGGATAGTGTACAAGATCACCTGTGAGTTGATATCCTATAGGTCATCCGTAAGCCACAACAACATCCTAATCGGATAGTGTGCAAGATCGCCCAAAAATTGATAGTTCAAAGGTTATCCATAAGTCACAACTAAATCATTACCGGAGAATATGTAAGATTATCAAATTGATATGTCCAAGGGTTCTCTATAAGCCGCGTCATATCCAAGATTGATTATGTGCAGGATTACCCAAAGACTAACAATTTGAGGGATTATCTGTAAGTCATATTGTATCCAAGGTCGGATGATGTACAGGAATACCAGAAAGCTAGAGATTGGAGGGATATCTGTAAGCCATCTCTTATCCAAAGTAGGATAATGTGCAGGATTACATAAAAGCTAAAAATTCAAAGGATATCTGTAATTCGCCTCGTATCCAACATCGAATAATGCGCAATATTATCCAAAGATTGAAAATTTATAAATCGATCATCTACTATAACCGGAAAGGTTATCATTCCACATACAACAAGTGATATAGGTAACCAAAAGGGTTGCCACTCCAGCACAAGATTACACGGTTGTAGGGACCGTTCTGCATAAAGTATCGCAGGTGTCCAAAAGGGTCGCCCCACTTTGAAAACATATTCAACCGACAAATGTCATAATTATACAACAACCAAGAGGATAGCTGTGTTTGTTATTGCCAGTTATTTCATTCCAAACAGGTACATGAAGAGATGACTCCGCTTTTCAGGCCACAACTCACGTGAAGATATGGTAAAAGACTACATACCTCTTTCGTGAATTATGTTTAGCACTAACACTTTTTGCTTGAAGCATTGTCGAGAGAATCCGAGAGGATAAAAATCTCAAATCAAAACCACAGGTGCGGACGACTTCAAATAGGACGCAGCACAACGTGGAACTCTTTCTTAGCAGCAAAATGGGACATAGTCTAAAGAGGGACATCAAACTCTTTAGACGCGAGCTAAAGGATGATCACCACTAGTATCCAACCATACCCCTGTTAGAAGGCATGTGGGTATTTCAGGATATTCTGGTTTCAGCTATACCTTCGGGATATTTCTAAACTCATGTCGAGGGTAACCTTCTCTTTCTTTCAAATTCGGGTGGCAACACACTTAGAGTTTTGGAAACTATGTCCAGGTAAGTTCTTGCCTATGGATGTGAAGGATCCCACATTCATGGTTAAGCGGTTACAAGCGTCTTTTCCGCAACTCAATCAACTTGTCACTCATTCTAAGCCAAAGATGGTCTGAAATAAAAGACTATCTTTTCTACCGATCGAGTCGAACTACAAGCAGTATGATACCCTGAGTCTTAGGGATATGTAGGCTAGGATCTATGTAGAAAAATCAACTGCATTCCAACCTCCCCCCAAATCCCTTTATTCCCCAGCTTCTCGGTTTAACCAAAACACTCTAAAACCGTAATAGTTGGTGAATTTTCTTGAAATTCATGCTTAAAATCAAGCTTTATGAACTACAAGTGGCCTGAATTCTCATGTAACCTGAGATATATAGAAACCTAATACCGAGGTTCGGCCATAACTTCATGAAACTCGTGTGGAAAACCAACCGCTCTTAGATACAAATTTGTGGTCGGACAAAATTTAGGACCGTCAACCTTCCTTTGCCCAGGATTACTTGCATTCATCCTACCCAAAGGGAGGGGGTAGTTGTTGACACCTAAATTTTTCCCTCCACAACTACGTTTAATCTCGAGTTTCTTCGATTTTCAAATAAAATCACATCAATTATTTTTTCCAAATAAATGGATTCTAAAATAGGTATTTGGGTTAAATTTGTCATTTAAGTGATAATTATATATTTTTCGTATTTTCATATATGAGATTGTATAAATGATGTCATTTAAATGAATATTTTCATCAAAATTGGACTTTAAATTAAGGATTATTTGGAAAATAAATTTAAATAATTAAATTTTAATTTAAATATAATTTATTCTCACAAATAATCTATTTGGAGAAATACTTGTTTGGTTTTATTAAATCAAGAAAACTCGGGATTAAAAGAAGTATTAATTCGTATTTAATTTCAATTCAATTTAATCAATCTATTAAATTTGATCATAAATTGAAATTAAATTGGCCACAATCGCAATACATTTGGCCAATTAGCCTTTAATTTAATCAAAATTTAATTAGAATGGGTTAAATGTTAATTGAAACTAGTTTTTCTAAACTATCCATCCCAATGTTAAACCC